>NC_135318.1:4017939-4177939 GCF_048772815.1 Callospermophilus lateralis | reverse complement strand
AGCCTCCACAGTAGTGTTCCAGAAGTACTCACATGAGTGACCTCCACAGTGGTGTTCTAGAAATACTCACATGAGTGACCTCCACAGTAGAGTCCTAGAAGTACTCACATGAGTGAACTCCACAGTAGAATTCCAGAAGTATTCACATGAGTGACCTCAACAGTAGATTTACAGAAGTACTCACTTGAGTAAGCTCCACAGTAGAGTTCTAGAAGTACTCACATGAGTGACCTCCACAGTAATGTTACAGAAGTACTCACATGAGTGACCTCCACAGTAGTATTACAGAAGTATTCACATGTATAAGCTCAACAGTAGTGTTCTAGAAGTATTCACATGAGTGACCTCAACAGTAGTGTTCCAGAAGTACTCACATGAGTGACCTCCACAGTAGAGTTCAGGAAGTATTCACATGAGTGACCTCCACAATAGAGTTCCAGAACTACTCACATGCGTGACCTCCACAGTAGTGCTCCAGAAGTACTCACATGTGCAACATCCACAGAAGCGTATGCTTTGCCCCACACTCTCTCAGTGAAGTTCATGTGATACTTGTGAGCAAGCATAATTGTAAAATAATAACATGAAAAATTAGAAGCATTACAATTTATTGGTGTCTTCTAGGGACCAGTTTGCAGGCATCATTCCTGAATTTCGTAATAATTCCACAACATAAGAACCCTTATCACACTTTCCAGATGAGGACATGGAAACCAGCTACAGAGAGCCACTCCCTGGCGGCCAGACTCTGGGGAGGTGGCAGAGCCAGGGATTCAGTCCAAGCCAGACCACACTTAGGGCCTGGGAATCAGTCTGCACAAAAACTGAAGATGACACACGGATAAATAGAAATGCACCAGTGACAGAGTAGCAACGCACCTCTCTCCTGTCACAGGAAATAGAAGCCAGCCACATCCACCCCAGTCCACCCCAGGCCTAGGCAACTGTTAACAAGGACATTGTAACTGGTGTGCGTCTAACTCTGTGTGATGGAAAAGAAAATGGGCAAAAGCCTTCAAGTTTCCAGGGAGTGGTCCTTAACACTGAACTTTCCTTGGGCCACAGGATAATGTCACTAAGAGCAGAATTGTCCACACAGTTCTATGAAATAGAATTACAAAACAAAACCAATTCTAAAATCTTCTATAAGAAAATATAAGGATCTTCCATTTAATGCACTTTTGGTCAAAGAGTGCCACCAAATCTCAAAACTGAAATTGAGAACTATCTAGGCATAGTAACAATGGAAGGCAAAAGTATCAGAACTGGAGAATAAGACCACGACAGCACTCAGAGGAAACTTCTCTACCTTGTCACACTAATTTGCACGTATACTGGGAAGTGCAGTGTTTAATCATTCAACCAAAGGAATAAGAAAAACAAAATTAAGGAAAACAGGAAAAAGAATTAGGTAAGGAGAAAGACGAAATTATTTACTTGAACAAAAAGTAATAGAACTAATTAATCAATCTAGGAGTTGGTTTGAAATTGTGATCTAGTCTACAAATGGAGACACAACCACAGACCGGGGGGAGGTAAAGGAGACTGTGGAATGCTTTCCTTAAGTTCACACCAATGAACTGAAAGATCAGGAATAGACGAGATTGACTGTTACCCAGCCTGATCCCAATAAGGTGAAAACATTCCAAAAAGACCAAGTAACAAGGAGCAGAGGAAGTCCTTGCAGAAGTACCCTCCATCTCAGCAAAAGAGCACCATGTCGAGCAATTTACCAGAGATTTCTAACAAATCTTTAACAAATAGGTCATAGATTGGTTGAGTGACATGAAATGTTTCTGAACTAAAGAAGAAATAGAAGGGGGAGAAAAATCTCCAAATGAATTTCCAAAGCTAGCAAAACCCAACAAAGAAGCAGAAAAAAAAAAAAAGAAAAATCTGTTTCAACTATACTTAAAAATAATTAACTATCTTGGTATACATTAATGAACATTACTCAGAAACCCATTCAGAGATGACCACCAGAGCAGGAGAGGCTTATTCTAGAAATGTCAGAGCAACCCAATTATAGAAAACCTGCAGTGCAATCAATGCAGCAGTTGAATGGACAGAAAAAGAAACAGCACCCAGGTTTCTTAAGAAGGGAAAGCTTTCAGATAAAGTTAAACATTGTCCTCGATTGAAAATCCCTCATGAAACAGGGGTGACCAAGAACGTAAATATTTCTACTTATAAACTTTCAATTCAAGGCCTTCCTTAGACTGATGAGAGTTGACTTCCAGAGCAAACCCCCTGGCTTTGCTGGCCACCAGATGATGTCCCCCACTGTGGGGCTGGCCCACTGCAAGCTCCTTGGCTGCCCGTGGCGGGGGACTTGGATCTGAAGCACTTTACAAACACATTCGCCTCACCGTGTCTCAGAAGTACATGAGGACTGCAAGTTTCTTTCTTTTTTAAATATTTATTCTTAAGTTACAGGTGGACACAATATCTTTATTTAACACTTAGGTGGTGCTGAGGATCGAACCCAGTGCCTCGTGCATGCTAGGTGAGCGCTCTACCAGTGAGCCACAACCCCAGCCCGAGGACTGCAAGTTTCAAGCATGGTAACAAGAAAACGATTATAACTATGACAAAAAAGAAGAAAGGAAGGAAGAAAGAAAGGAAGGAAGGAAGGAAGGAAGGAAGGAAGGAAATGTAACTTAAAACTTATGAGAAAATTGGAAGATTTTTGCATGTGGATAGGATAAATCTGTCGAAACTGGGCATGCTGCTGAAGAATGGATGACCCATATTGGAAAATGTTGCGTAGATAATAATTGAGAATAAGGGAGAAGTCAGTAGCACCAGGTGGGACAGGGAGAAGAGCTGCCCACCGTGGGGGCGAGAACGGAGCTCACAGCAAAACTCATGGGGAAGACAGATTCCCAAGACGAACAAAACCGTCCTGTGTGGAACAAGAAATCCAGTGGGATAGATTCCATTAGTGTATTGTTTTTAAAATTTTAAAATGAAATCACTCCTGCTTAGTGGACATATATCTAGGAAACAGCCTCCATCGCTGAGCTTAAGCTTGGTCCAGCTGAGGGGACTCTGAACAGCGGGGTGAGATGGGAAGACGCGCCCTGCTCATTGCCAGGCTGTGCCCTGTGGCTTCCTGCTGGGGCCTCACATGGTCCTAGGAGAGAGAAGGATGCTCCAGAGTGCTGGGAGAATGAAGGGACCTTTCACCAGCTGGGCCCACGGAGACGCCCAGCATCGCAGCTGTGGTCACTCCTGCAGTCTGCCTGATCCACACAACAGCCCCCCTCCCCCATGAGACTGTTCATCGAGGTGAAATCTGGCTTTAAAGACAGGAAACACCATGAGAGCTGCAGGGAACCCCGAGATCAGAACCAGAGTAGACCGGGTCCTCTCTTTCCTTCCAGCCTCTGGGGGGCCAGGCTAGGCCATGCCGCTCAGCATGTGCAAGAATGGTCTGGAACCACCTTTCCTGCCATGCATGCAAAGAAGTCTTTTACTGACGATAAGAGTTTATTTTGCAGGTTGAACATCTCACCCTTCACTTAAGACTGATGGGCAAGTATACCTGACACCTTGCACTGAACAGAATCTGGCCATTGACGCCTGCAAGACGTTAAGTTCCTTCGCTGAAGTTTAAAATGGGTCTCCTATAATCTGTGCACAGATGAATGATCAGGTTAGATACTCAGACATTATGCCAATCAGAACACTCTCTGAGCCCAATTTTATGCACTTTTTTTCAATGAATAGAAGGCTTACTGCATTGGAATTCTCATCAGGATTTAGAGATGTGGGACGGAGAGGGAAGCTGCAGCTCAGCCAGGTGACAGATCTGAAGGCATTCAGAGGTGGAGACAAATGGGAGCACGAGCCCCAGCTGAATCCTCCAAAGGATGAAAGGAAGAGTACCAGAACGTCCTCACTACCTGGGGCCAGGGCACAGCCAGGGGACCTTTTCTAGAGAAGGCCCTGAGGATGCCCTTGGTTGAGGGACAGGCCCAGTGGCCGGGCTGCAATAGGGGATGTGCCCTGGGGTCTCCTTCTCTTTCTGCGCATAGGAGGCTGTGCAGAGGCCACTGTTGGAGTAAAAGCACATCTCAGGTACTCGGACACAGAGGCCTTGTGAGGTGGTGAGGGAGCCTTGGAAATAGGGGGGTCTGCCAGATGCAGGAAACAGCAGCCTAAGGCATATGAGGAGGGACCCCTACATCAGCTCCCTCCTCATGACTGCCAGCCCAGGGCTGGACAGTGGCCACAGAGCTCTGGTTAGAGGACCAGGGTGCAAAGCAGTGCTCTCCTGGCTGCTGCAAACCACAGTGTTCTTTGTGCAACGGAGCACCTGCTTTCTCTTTCTTGGTTGCTATTACGTATTATCATTAAACTAAAGGCAGAAAAAAAGATAACATTCTGAAAGAAGTCAGAAGGTGGCAGGATGGGCATAAAGTGGAAGGGTCCGAGGCAGACAAGCAATCCATGACTCACACAGGCAAAAAAACCCAACACATACACAAATAAACAAATGAAACCTTAACAAAGACAGCAAGGCACTTGCACCAAAAGTGGTTAAACCAAGTGCTCGCGTGCCACCTGCTGGCCATCTTTGGACACTGCGAGCTGCTCGCTGTCCCCTTGCTCCAGGTTTGTAACCCCAGCCATCCCACCAAGGTCTGGAGCCACAGAAAACCATTCACAACTCAGGATCCTTCCAATTTAGTCTGGTTGCCTGAAAATACGCTTAAAGCAAGGAGAATTATGTTAAACTTAGGAAAGAACTGAATTGTGCCATTGCCAGTCACTTCAAATGCAAAACCTTCCAGTGGTCTTCATTTCACAAGGAGCAAGTTCCTTGGTGAGTAAATGCTAAGGAATCCCCCTAGGCCTCCTGAAGTCAGTTGGGGAACATGAAAACTGGCCCATTCTGTTATTCAAGGTGGTTTTTCTCAGGTTAACCCCTGGGCTCTTTCTAAATCCAGTTCAACTCCCACCCCCCCATCATCCCCACCCTCCAGGAGAGGGAAGCCCCTCCTTGCTCTGGTCCACTTCTAGTATCCTAAGAGGAGTATCTGACGTATCCCTCAGAATGAGAAGCCCAGAGCCTGGAACACTGGAGGCTTCCCCTCAGGCTTTGTGGAATTAATATCCGTTCACACTTGCTGAGTAAGTTCTGCTCCTTTTAACAGGATCCAGTGATTCGCACCTTAAGCTGAGACCCCCAAAGTGGGTCATCTTTCACAGGGAGATGGGAGGACTCAGGAGATGCCTCGGCTTCTGCCCCCGGTGTCCAGCTGCCCTTGAGAACTCACTGGTGGGTCTTCTGACTCCACAAAGGACCCAGAGGATGAGGAGGCACCGACGAGGCCCGTCCCACCGTGTCTGCTGCAGCCCCACAGCCCCATGGTGCATGGCGGGGCTCCTCTCTTACTCCCTTTCCCTGGAGCAGGGATCTGCCCCCCAATGCTGCCCCCAGCATTGCTTTGCTAATAATCCCTTCTCTCTGTCCCACCTGATACTCTCATTTCCAGCGGTGAAACTAAATGCTTTTTCATGGGAAAACTTCAGGCAAGTATCGAGTGTAAACCAATATTGCAAGTGTGCTGTCAGCCCAAGTTGTCTGTCCTGAAGCCTGGGAGTCACCTTTTTCACCTTTCCCCTTGGATGCAGCTCCTCAGACTCAGTGTGGTACATCTGAGCCCCCAGCCTCCTGTGCCTTTCAATCACCCTGTCTCCAGAACAGTCTGGGCCCAAGAGGCAGCACTATGGACCAGATGCCCAGTCAGAACCCTGGGCCTTGTCATCGACTCAACCCTCCAGGAATCCTAAGGAGTGCACCTCTCTCCTGTGAGGACACAGTTGTAGAGATAAAAACCAGTTCAAGGTTCTCAGTGCAGCCTTTCAGACCCTGGCGCCAGTGGATGGCAGCCCCTGGCTCTCTGAAGTCTCCTCCTGTGGGCTCCTCTCGGTCTCAGTTATCCCTCCTCCTCAGGTTAACCTTGGGTTTTTCTTTCACACAAGCTCAGGCCATCACACTGAATGCTCATGCGCGCGCACACGCGCGCGCGCGCACACACACACACACACACACACACACACACACACCTTAAGCACTTGATATGGTCAATTAAGTGCCAAGAAATGGGCACATGAGGAATGACCCACTTGGCTGCATTTCCTCCCCCTCCCTCCTTGCTTGTTGGCATGAGCCGGCAATTCCTCCCCAGGCCTGCTGAAATGCACGCAGGGGTGTGGCAGATGGTGGAGTAGAGGCACCTGGCACTCAACAGCTCCTCATGGGAGTTGACCAAAGCAACAGGTGTGTGGAGGTGAGCGGCTCTGGGTAAACACTGGATTCAACACCAAAGAAGAGGCCTCCTTCTAGCAGGTCTAGAAGCATAGCAAGAGAAACAGACACCCAGAACCTGTCGCCCAGCTCGGAGGACAGAAAAGGGGGACTGTCCCCTCTGAGGTGGCAAGGAGAAAGAGTCCCCCTGTGGCACAGAAGCCTGCCCACCCAGACATGCAGCCTAAACCAGTGCAGCTAAGACCCTGGAGTCTGCACAGAAGGCGAGCTTAGGAGAAGGAATCTGTGTCACCTCCAGCCATCCCTCAGCGTGCTCCAGCCAGGAGCCACCGTGGCAGTGGGCTCCTGAGGCAGACTTGGTTTGGGAGACTGACTCAGGCCCCTGGGAGCTCTGTGTTGCAAGGGACACATGCTGCCAGGGACTGGAAAATCAGGAGTCTGCCCTTGGAGAACAATTTCATGTAGTTTTACAAGGATCTGAGGTTAGGGGCTGGTTTCACATGGCGACCAGGTCTAAAGAGGCCTGAGAGGCCAGGATCAAGGGTGGTGGACCATGTGATCTACACCAATGGTGCTCAGCCCTTGGAGGCTCAGAGGATGCAGAGTGGATGTAGCCTCCCCAACTCTGGGAATGCAGCTCTCAAGGCTCCCAAGGGAACACACACTTGGGGTAGCACGCATTCTGGCAGGAAATTGAAGAGAGGATTCCTACTAACTCCAGCTGCAATTCACTCTCCGAACAATGCCTTTCAGACATCCCAGATGAAAGAACAAGGAGTGGGGGTGAAAATCTCTTGTCCTGCTCCAGGCTAGCAGGGTGCATAGCCAAAGAAGCCCAGAAGAGAACTGTAGATTAGCAGTCTGATTATCCACCCATGCTCTCATTTCCAAGCACCTTGGTTAAGAAGGATTATTTTATTTTATTTTCAGTTCTTTAATTTTAATTTATAATTTTTTATGATTTTTTCCAAATTTAATTTTTCTTTGTTATTTCTTTTTTCCTCATTTTTTAAATTTTTATTTTTATTTTATAATTATTTTTTATTTTTATCTTATTTATAGTTTTTCTTTTTTTAATTTTATGCCTTTTAAAATTTTTATTTGTTCTTTTTAGTTATATATGTCAGTAAAATATATTTTGACATACATACATGTAGTGTAACTTCCCATTCTTGTACTTGTACATGTATGGAGTTACCCTGGTCATGTATTCATAGAAAACATAGGAAAGTTATGTCCAGTTCATTCTACAGTCTTAATTTTATCCTTTATTTTTTTATTATATAACTTTCTATTTTTCTTACATTTTTTGTTTAACTTTTCATTTTATTATATTTTATTTTAGTTTTGTTTTTAACTTTATTCCTTTCTTAAAATTTTTCTTCTTTATTTTTAATTTAATTTAATTTAATTTTTTTATTTGTTCATGGACCTTTGTTTTATTTATTTGTTTCTTTTATATGTGGTGCTGAGAATCAAACCCAGTGCCTCACACATGCTAGGCAAATGCTCTTCCACTGAGCTACAACCCCAGCCCCTATTCTTTATTTTTATCTTTTCTTGTTTATTTATTTATTCATTTTTGGTTTTCTCTCTTTCTAAATTTTTTCTCTGTTTTTCCTCAATGCTTCGGAATGAACCCAGGACCTCATGCATCTTGGGCATGCACGCACTCTGCCACTATACTACACTCCCAGTCCTGCAGAGAGGAACTGTGCCCAGCGCCAGCCATGACATGGTCCCATTCAATCAGTAGCACACATTTCTACTTAAAAAGTAGAAATGGGATGGGCTGGGGATGTGGCTCAAGCGGTAGCGTACTCCCCTGGCATGCGCGTGGCCCGGGTTCGATCCTCAGCACCATATACAAACAAAGATGTTGTGTTCGCTGAAAACTAAAAAATAAATATTAAAATTCTCTCTCTCTCTCTTTCTCTCTCTCTCTTAAAAAAAAAAAAATAGAAATGGGCTGGGGTTGTGGCTCAGCGGTAGAGCACTCACCTAGCAGGTGTGAGGCCCTGGGTTCAATCCTCAGCACCACATAAAAATAAATAAAACAAAGGTGTTGAGGGGATAGAGTTGTGGCTCAGTGGTAGAGCACCTGCCTTGCACGTGTGAGGCACTGGGTTCGATCCTCAGCACCACACAAAAATAAATAGAGATTGTGTCCAACTACAACTAAAAAGATATTTTTTTAAAAAAGGGTATTATGTCCAACTTCAACTAAAAGAAAATTTTTTTTAAAAAGTAGAAACACATAGAGAAACTCAAAGATGTCACCAAAAGACTATTAGAATTGATGAACAAATTCAGTAAAATTATCAGGGTACAAAATCAACATACAAAACTTGGTAGTTTTTCAATACATGAATAATGAACCAGCTGAGAAAGTAATCCCATTCACGACATCCTTTCCTAAAATAAAACAAAACAAAACTTCGGTGTATGCCTAACTAAGTATGTGAAGCTCCTCTACAATTAAGATTATGAAAGACTCAAGAAAGAAAGTGAAGAAGACACCAAAAGGTAGAGAGACCTCCCATGTGTGTGGGTTGGGAGAATTTACATTGCTAAGATGTCCACACTACCCAAAGCTACCTACATGGTCTATGTAATTTCTATCAAAATACAAATGACACTTTTTACAGAACTCAATGAAACAATCCTAAAATTCATGTGGAAGCACAAAAGACCACGGCTAGCCTAGCAAGCCTGAGCAAGAAGAGCAACGCTAGACAGGTCACAAGACCTGATTTCAAGGTGTACTATAGAGATCTAGGAGCAAAAATGGCACAAAAACAGACAATGGGACAGAACGGAGGGCTCGGGAATAAGTCCTGCAACTTTAGCTGGTCGTCTGCAAATGTGCTAATAAGATGCGCTGGGAAAGGACAGTCTTTAATCAATGGTGCTGGAACCACAGAAGGTCCACACGGAGGACCCTGAAGCTGTCACTCTGTACCAAAGTTAAACCAATGACCTTCAGGTAAGACCAGAAACTCTGAAACCACTAGAGGGACACACAGGGGAAACACTTCAAGGTATCGGCCTGGGCGATGATTTCCTGGGTAGGACTCCAAAATCTCAGGAAATGAAAGTAAGAATTGACAAATGGAATCACACCAGATTAAAAGGCCTCTGCACAAGAAAGCAAATTATGAACGGAGTTCAGAGACAGCCTATAGAATTGGGGAAAATCCTTACCAGCTATTCATCCACAGGATTGATTTCCACAGTACAGAAAGACTTCAAAAACTTACCATTAAAAAAGCAATCCAATTAAAAATGGACAAATGATCTAAATAGACATCATACCAAAAGGAGAGATACAAATGGCCAATACATATGTGAAAAAATGCTCGATATTTCTAGTCATCAGGGAAGGGCAGATGGAAACTAAATGAGATTATCTCACCCCAGTTAGAATGACATTTATTTAAAAAAAATAATAATGCTGCAAGAATGTCAAGAAAAAGGAATTCTTATACCCTGTGGTGGGAATGTAGATCAGGATAACAACTAAAGAAAACTGAATGGCGATCCCCAGAACACTAAACTAGAACTCCTACATGATCCAGCTACCCCACACCTGGGTACATACCCAAATAGACTAATGTTTGGCTTTATGGTGTTTATCGGTGGCAAGTTATGTCACCTCTTTTCTTGTGACATCGCCTGTGTGTCTTCTCAAGGAGACATTCTCATTTTGACAAAAACGTGGTCTAGCTTTACCATGAAATAATGACTATCTAATTTTTGTATAATCTTTCTATAAAAATGTTTGTATATATATATCTGGACTAAACACCTACAAGAGAAAGTTCTGGGTAATAAGATAGGTGTACATGAACATTCGTAAAAAGTGAAACAATTTTCAAGGTGGGTTCCAGCTACTCTATGTCATCCCTAACATGTCAGCATTGGTCACTTTAGCCTTTCCAGCACTTGTGTAGTAGAATAGGCATCCCTTGGTATCCTTGGGTTATTGGTACCAGGACTTCCCCCAGACACTCAAACCCAGGAATGCTCAAGATTTCTATAAAATGGCAATGTATTTGCATGTAACCTACACCCATCTATCTATCTCTTTAAATCATCTCTAGATTGCTTGTAATGCCTAATATCATATAAAAGCTGTTTAAATAGTTTCTATGATTATTATTTAGGATACAAGGTCAAGAAAAAAAAATTGTACCCATCCAATAGAGGTGCAGTGTTTTGTTTCTTGTTTTTGTTTTGTTTGTTTGTTTAAATATTTACTACCCACAGTTTGGTGACTTTCAATTCTGCTCTTCTGATCTCTTTGTCCAAGGCCTGGAAAACTTTACAGAAAGTTCGAGGCCTTGCAAGTCATACGGTTTCTGTCACGAATACTCAGCCAGGTCCTTGTGCATGGAAAGCAGTTGCAGGAAATAGGTGAATGAGCACAGCTGCGTGCCAGGAAGACTTCTGAATGACACTGAAATTTGAATTTCACATATTTTTGTGTAACAAAATGTTTTCATTTCTCTAGTTTGCCAAACTTTTTAAAATATAAAAATCATTCTTATCTCTGTAAAATGCCAAACCACAGTGGCATTGTGCCCATGTCTGTAGATTGCCAATTCCTGGTTTTGTATGTCCTTGTCCCTGAACCACAGTGTCTTGTTTACTGTAGTTTCAGGAAATCTTGAAATGGGTGGTATGAGTCCTCCAGCTTTTTCAAGATTGTTTTAGCTATTCTATGTTCTTTCCATTTCCAGATAAATTTTAGAGTCAACTCTTTAATTTCTACCACATCTTTAATATCATGAACTTGGCGGGTGTTCTACTCTGCAGGGAGGCACTGAAATGGCTCCTCCTTCACAGAAGGTTCCCTGAACCACACCTGCTCAGAAGGCACGACCTTTGACTTTCCAGGGCGGTCACTGTCTCGAGTGTCAAGGGACAAGCCAAATCCAGTTACCACTTTCTAATAACATAATCGTGGGCAATTTTGCTGATAGTTTCTGACTCAGTTTCTCATCTATCCTTTTAAGGATGAAGTCAACTGCTCAGGGCTGAAGAAAGCGTTGCCAATATTTAGGAGAAGTCACTTAGCCACAGGGGCCACCTCTCAGGATAGAAGATGCTTCCCATTTGTAAGGACGGGCTGCTGCCGTGTTGGCTGGGATGTGGTGAGGGCCGCGGGGAAACCCTGGCAGCCGTGATGATGGCAGAGCACTCTCATTCCTTTCTCAAGATAGTCATCGAACAGCAGGGTCACCAGAGGGGGAAAATTCCAAGTATGTGTCCTCACCCCATGGCCTCCTGCAGCTGCTGTCCTGGGCACACAATGGGGTCGTGTTGTAAGGAAGTCACAGTCAAGAGGCAGCACAAATGAAGTATTTAGTTTTATTGAGTCACATTACAATAATTATGGAGAATACTGGGCCCCAAATGTTGCTTATTCCATCCAGAGGGACAATGCCCTCACTGTCCAGTGGCTGATGGCCATGGGCCTGGAGGTGGCCCCAGCATGCAGCAGCCTGCACCTGCTGAAGCTGCCTGCAGCAGGCTCTGGAGGGAAAGGGCCCTGAGGGTGGCTCTGGGAGGAAAACGCATCCCCAGACCCGCGGTGGTGGGTCAGGATCTCCTGTTCCTAAGTGTTTCAGGCCCTGCTTCTCTAAGGGCTTGGCTTCTGTGTCCGCTTCCCCCATACGAACCATCTGGGTCCTGCCAACCATCACTAACGTGCAGAAGCACCAGTCAAGAGATCGTCCTTACGAAAGCAACCTTTGAGGCAGAACTTGAAGGAAAGAAGCAAGTTCTGGGCTGAGAAATGAAGATTCCGAGCTAGGGACAAGTGCTTCCAGACAGGTCCCTCGTCTTTTGTCCTTGTGCATAGCCAGAGAGCCCCACGCTGGCTTTCTGATCTGCCTCCCACTCCCCTTTCTCTAGCTAATGGGTAGGAGCTCCCCACTGGCAACGGACACTCCCCAGAGAGTGCGTGCAGCCCTGCCAGTCTCCTTCCTTCTATCTACAACCTGCTTCTTTCAAGATTAAATTTGCACATTAGCTCCCCTGGGAAAATCCCACCCCCCACCGCTGTGCTTGCCGGGAGTTATAAACCATTATGTGTCATAAACTGTTACCCACAGGACATGACACCATTCAACCTCTGTGTGTGTGATATTAGCATTAGCAGGATCCCATCATCTTACGAGGATTTGTCCCCAAACCTGTCTGTCTTGTAGACCAGCTTCCCTGGCAATGAACGGCTAAGGGTCTCGAGGGAGTCACTGAGAAGGGTTTCTTACTGCCTCTGCGCAAGGCATTGGCGAGGCTCGGTGGGGGACGTGCGGAACCAGGCCTGCTCTCGGACACGCGAACTCACGCGGAGCCTGGGCAGGTGCTCTGTCCTCCTGGACAGACAGGAGCCAGGTGGGCATAACACGGATGGACAGATGTTTCTTGTTCAAGGAGCTGAGGACTGGAGAATGGGGGAGGGGTCAGAGGAACGTTGCTGCGCAGGAGGGCACTCCGCAGGCCACACAGCCTGGGCTCGGGAGCTAGCAGAACGTTCCAGAATCACAGTTGATATGGTTTGCATCTGTAATGTCCCCCAAGGCACATATTTTGAAGACTTGGTACCCACCCTGGTCCTACTAGAAGGTGGTGGAGTTGTTAAGAAGTGGAGCCTTCTGGTTGTTGTGTGCGTGCCGTTGAGGGTGACAGTGGGACCCCATGTCCTCACGGGTCTCTCTCCCCTGTGATGGCTTTCTGCTGTCCACTCCCAGCCACGGTGTGTTGCCTCTCACCAGACCCAAAAGCAACAGGGCCACTGCCATGAATGGATACCTCTGAGCCCAAACTAAAGCCAAACGAGCCGAAGTAAGTCTTCTTTCCTTACGAGTGGATTATTTCATGTATTTTCTTACAGTAGTGGGAGCTGCCTGGCACAGTGACGGTGGGACCTGGGAAGGGTCAATTTGTGTCTCTGCCTCAGTTTTCTACCTGGGGAATACCAGCATGATGAAATACCATCATGCCTTTAGTCCTCATCCTAAGGACTGAAGGGTTCAGGCATGGAAAGGGCTGAGGCCAGCGCTGGCAGGATGAGTACTGGGCAAGTGTCAGCAGGTTACCATGGTGACACCTAAAGAGGCAGCAATGGTGGTCAAGCCCCTCAGTGCACCAGGCGCTCATTACTCTGCTTGCCTGGGGCAGGAGCTCCAGATCTCAAGGCCTCATGGGGACATGCCACTCTCTCCAGTGGTAACTCTGGGTTAATTTAAAAAGTCACCCACTCCTCACAGTGTGTTTCTTAGGATACTCTACTACCCTCTTCACTCAACAAGCCAATGAAAACCGCAGCACTGATCCGACGCCAGAGAAGCGCTCTGACCTCATGTCTGTCTTCATGTAAGTATGGACACAGTGCGGCTCCTGCCCTCCCGCCAAGGGTCATGACCGATTTCCAACACGTGGCAGACATGTTCACGATCTAGAGTCACAAAGCACAGCGGGGAGTACAAAGGAGAGTGATTTTGCAACGGTCAAACTTGAAGGAGACTGGGAAGGGCTTCCTGGAGGGGCTGCTGCATGCACTGGGTCTGGAAGGGTGAGCAGACCCTCCTGGGGCAGATGGGAGTGACCCCTGGCAAAGAAGCATCCAGAGAAGGATCTGGGAGGCAGCAGAGCCCTCCGGGATTTCCAACTTGTCCGGCACAGCTGAAGTGGAGGGTAGATGGTAAGCAGGTGAGTCTGGAGAGGTGTGAGAGGGTTCAGCAGGGTTTCACAGGCAGTGATGGGACAGGAGACAGTCCAGGGGAGGGGAGGCAGTGTGCAGAATGAGTGTCAGGCCCTGGTTCTGGGCCAAACATGAGTCCCTTTCGTGCCATGACCCCACCTGCAGCTCAGTCCCTCTCCACAAAGGCTCTTGGCTTCCAGCCAAGGAAATGCCTTCCATCCTAATATTTTAGAATGTCTTCAAAATCCTGATTACTCAACATTTGTCCCAAAGTTGGTTGGTGCATTTATTCACTCATCCCACAAATATTATCACGTATTTGCTTTGTACCCAAGACCTCCAAGAGCCAAGACGTGTTGATGAAAACGCTGCCATTGTCACCAAGCAGCCACTCGGGTGACAGTAGTTGAATTATGACACTCTTTACAAGTAAGATATTTGAGAAAAGAGCAAGAATGCACCATGGAAAAGACAGTGGGGAAGCAGGGGGTGGTCATCACACCACAAAAATCGAGGAAGGCTTCTTGCAGGGTGCGTCTGACTCCGAGGTTCCTGCTGAGTTTTAGGAGGTGGACAGGTTCTTCTTCCTCGAATCCTGGCTCCTTTGTGCTCCTCAATTTTTCCCCTCAATTTCTTTCCTCCTCTCATTTTTTTAAGAAGCAAGGAAAACCAGGTCATACCTTCTACTCTGCTTTGAAATCTCCTCTGCGAAATACCCGAGTCCTTTGCTTGCACGTCCCTCTTTCCAAACAACCAGAGGATGGGATCCAGCTCAGCATTTCTATAAGCACCCCCCTTTCCCAGTTCACAAGAACATGCTCCTTGCCGTTTCCTCTGAGCCTCACGAGTGGCCCCAGAGACTTCTGTATGTCTACCAGCAGTCTCCTTGCAGCGACCTCAGCATTGTCTCTCACGCACCTCAACATTCTTGCAGTCTCCGCCCAGTACCCAGTTACAAAGCTGCTTCAAAGTTTGAGGCTTTTGTTTCAATAGCATTTCTTCCAGGTACCGACATCTGAATCAACGGGAACTACCAAGAAAGGGAACCATTTGGAGGTGAGTCCATTGGGTGAGTCCAAAATGCATAGGGCAGGCTGGAAGTGCTTTCTCAGAAAATCCCAGCTTTTCCTTCTCCTAAGTTCTTCATCTGAGGAGCATAGGCCTGCCCTGAATGTGGAGGATGATGTCCTTTACTTCAATCCAGCTGATGACAGATACTAGTCGCATCCACAACACGCCTTCACTACGGCATCTGGATTACTGCTTCTTTGAATGACAGTGCTGCAGCCCAGCCACACTGACCATGGCCCTGACCTCCACCAGACAGGAATCCCAACCCTGAGAACTGCTGTGCCAGGAAGGGCTTTATCTTGAACAACAAGTCTTATCCTTGACCTTCACCCACAATGGCGTTTACCTGTCCAGCGCAGCAGCATCACCCTGCAGGTGCCAGGAGGTAACTGGAATCGGCAGACAGAGTGTAATAATCTGTGTGAGGTGACTTGACTAGGAAGAGAGGCTGTGGGCAGAACTTCTTATGTCTGACTATAATAAACGCCCTCCCCCATGACCTTGTCCAAAGAAGGGACGTGCTGCTGGCCCTCGTTCAGTCTCTGGTTGCAGGTACACAGGGGCTCTGGTGCCTCCTGCTGGGGAAGTCACATCGCTGTATCTCACATCTCGCCTGACAAGACACCTGCTGCCGGGTGCACTTTGTGTCCTAACACTGCCATAAAAATAAATCACAGCAATGGTGTGGCTTAAAACTTGAATCTATTGGCTCCCAGTTTGGGGTTTAGAAGTCGGAGGTGGAGGGGTTGAGCAGGGCTGCCTCACTTCCAGGAGTGGACAGAGCTCTTCTCCGTCCTCCTTAGCTTCCGGTGGATGCTGTCACCCCAGCTCTAATCGTGCCTCCCCCATCAGATGGAGTTCTCTCGGTCTGTCTCCTCGTGTGGCTTCCCTACTGGGTCTAAAGGTCCAAATTCCCCTAGTTTTGTTAACACATGAGTCATTGAATAAGAATCCTTCCAATCCAGTTATTTCCTCCTCTTAACTTGATCCCATCTATAAAGTCTTTATTTCCAAATAAGGTCACCTTTACAGGTAGTGGGGTTGCGACTTCAGCACATCATTTTCAGGAAAAGAATTCAATCCACAAAAGGCTCCCGCCAGTGTGGGAAGGCAACTTCTGCAGACAGGTTACAGTTTTTCCCTTGACCTCATGTTGCCTTTCACACAAAAACTCCATTTTATTCTACTGAATGTGACTGTTGGAGCTTTACTTTTTTAGAAGTCTCTCAGAATCCCCCAAATCAGGCTGATTAACAGTGGGGAAGCCCTGACATGTGGCAAGCACTGTGAATCTTCTCATCCATATGCCACATTTTTATTCGGACACAACCGTGTCATTATTTTAGCACTTCCGTGCACAGAAAAGAGACAACTCAAAAACTGGAGAAGGTCAAGCAAAAGAAATGTTGACAATATGTTGAAAGTTAAGCTGTTCCTCGTCTTTAAAAGAAAGACCTTAAACTATTTCAGGGAGTTAATCCCTGGGAGCCCCCAGTAGACTAGCTGGATGTGCATCTTCGCTGCATTCATACAGAGCTCTTTACACAGGCTTCCACAATCAGAGCTGGGCCTGAGGGCTCACATACCTGAACTCAAGGACCTCATCCTTGTGCTCATCCTTCCAAAATTTGGGAGGGATTACAATTAAGTGATCAGACTACACTTACTTATGAGTATGAGAGGTTCCTATGAGAACATTCTATTCTAAGTTCCAAATATAAGAACAAGAGAATGAGATATAGGGAAAAAGAAAGAGAGAGGAAGGTATTCAAGTAAGAGACAGGTAGTGACTGATACAGAGGGAGAAAGAGAAAAGGAGAAACAGGAGCACCCAGAGGAGGAGAAGAGAGGAGAGGAAATGAGAGAGAATATGACAGAATTCAAGGCAATGACGTTCTTAGGAAAGAAAGCGTTGTGAAAACAATGAAGCCTGGTGGGAGAACTTCCTACCAAACAGCCCTCCCTCCCAAGGCTGTTCTCAAAACAGGATCAATCTATTACTAAAGGCAGGGAGGGACCTGCGGCCGTCAGACCTGACAGCCCGACCCAGCCACATCCCTAGATGCCTTGGCACTGAACGCTTGGCATATGCAGAAGACAGCTCTGGCGAGGGTGACCCAGGTGACTTTATGTTCAGATCCGCTGAATCAGCATTCATTGCGGTCCCCACAGCATAGCACCTAGCGCACCCTTCTGGACAAGTCCACATGAAGTCAGGAGCCTTGGAGACTGGCTAAGCCGATTGGCTTCATTCTGGGTACTACAGACCAAATGAAACCAGAGTTTTAGATGAAACTAGATTCTCTGCTTCACCACATTTTGTCTCATGAATTTGAAGAATAAAATCCATGGGCAATCACTGAAAACAAGAGTGAATAAAGTAGGATGTATTTGAGTGAGAAGAAAAGAAATACAACTCTTTCAAGGTGAGAGGGGAAGTGATAGTGAGTTTTTCCACTAAAATGTCCCAGTCCAGAGGTTGATATAGCTTCTGGGTAGGGGTGGCACACAGATTAGACATCATGGAGAAGGTACATGTAATGTTTTATTGTTAAAGGACAACTTACTTGATGATACTTGTAAAAGCACAGTAAGAAAGACTTCCATCCCAATTATAGCAGTTGCTGTTAGGAGAAATGTTGGGCTCAACTTAGAATACAGCATAGGTGAGTGAGAATTTATAGAAAGGAGCGTAGCATGGGCTGGGGATGTGGCTCAAGCGGTAGCGCGCTCGCCTGGCACGCAAGCTGCCCGGGTTCGATCCTCAGCACCACATACAAACAAAGATGTTGTGTCCGCCGAAAACTAAAAAATAAACATTAAAAAATTCTCTCTCTCACACACACACTCTCTCTTTAAAAAAAAAAAAAAAAGAAAGAAAAAAGAAAGGAGCGTAGCATGGTAAGGGGGTATCAGTCAGGTGTTGTTGTTGTTGTTACCACTGTGTCCAAAAGACCTGGAAAGAAAAATTTTACAGAAGAAAAGTTTATTTGGGACTCATGACTTCAGAGGGCTCAGGCATAGATGACCTACTCCATTTATATGGACCGTCTTGGTGGAAGGGGTGGGGGGAAGCAGCACAGGACTTGGCAACCAGAGAACAAAGAGCTCTGCTCACCAGGCACAAAATAGAAACCCCAGATGCATGCCCCCAGCAATCCGCCTTTTCTAGCCACACCCTATCAGGCAAGGCTCTCCACTCATTTAACCTGTTCAAGTGGATTAATGCACTGATGAGGCTCTCATAAAGCAATCTCTTACCTCTGAGCTTTCTTGCGCTGTCTCACACATGAGTTTGGGGGAGATAATACCCATCTAAACCATTACAATGATCAAACCAACCTAACAGGATTCTTGCTGAAGACAGGCAATGTGGTCATCAGATGCCATCTGGGAGATTCTGGAGGATGTTGAGAAATCTGATAAGAAATTGAGCGTGAGCAGATAGCAAGGGTGGGATGCAAGATTTTTGATATGATTGATTGAAAGTACACAGAGGTTCAGAAGTCTGGCAAGGATCTTTGTCAGTCCCCCTCTTATTCAAGATATTAAGAGTCTATCTTCTTTCTTTTGAACACTCGAAGTCCATTTTCTCATTCAGTATCCTTTTGCTCATTAAGTAACAGCCGGATTTTCGGTTGGGACTTAAAAGTGGAGGACATTTGCTAAATCGTGCTATGAGTCAGGCATTAGCCTCTTCAGAAGTAGTGGGCACAGGCAGCGGCAAAGTGGCAGATTTTCCTGGTTTGCAGTTTGAATGTCACAAAATCTGTCCATGGTCAGCTGTTCTGATGATTCCTTGGCAGCCCATGCTGGGCTGTCCCGCTTCCGCTCATGGCTTAGGAAAAGGCAGTTTAATTTCAGCAGTTCTAGGTCAGGGGAGTGGGAGAAAATTGGAAACATCATTTTGGAGAGTTGTAGTCAGCTATTGGAAGAAACTAGAAGAATTAAGGACTCAGTTCAGTTCGTAAGTAACAAAGCTTCAAATTCAATTAGCAAGGCCAGATCTTACTTAATTAGAGGTATACTGTAGTTGTCTGTTGGGACACATATTTTCACTCTAAAGCATCGTCATTTCTACCAACGATAATCAGGAGGCTGACTTAAAAGCAAAATAAGCTTACTCTGGTTACACTTGGCCTTACTTCCAGAGTCCAGCAGGAATACTGATGAACCACTTAAGCTCTTTCTGAGCTTGCTTTGCTGGAACCTTTCATAAGAAACCTCATTTGGATTTCTGAAAGCCTCTGTAGGCCAGAAACATAAGCCAAGTTCTTGCAGAACACCTTTTAGAGCCTTTTTCATGAATATCTTTGAAGAGAAAGCAACTTTGTGCTATAGCTGCTTGTCAACACTTTCAAAGAAGACCCAGGATAAACCAAAATTGTCCTTGAACAACTCAAGACTAACAATGGCCATGGTAAAGGTCTGAGGACTGCTCAGGAAGTGATGCAATGGGCAAGCAGATCTGTTGTTATTTCTGTGTTAAACAACATTCTTCATGTAATTTGACAAAGACCAAATTCTGTGTTTGTACCAGTTTGCACTGAAGCTAATTTCTTACATGAATCCATTCAATCTCAGCCAATTTTGACCACACAAGGTAAAATTTCTTTTCCAAGATTCCTTTTTCCATAAAGTTTAGCCCAACAAATAATACTTGTCAACTTTCTCACTTTTCAGAGACCCTGCCCCTCTAGCTTTCCAATTCCATGTGGCCAAAATAGCAATAACTACTTTGACAAGAGGTTCAGTTCCCCCAGCTTTAGTCGATGAGGCCAGAGAAAGGCACTAGATCAGTTTATTCCAGGAATCAAAGGTTTTCCACACAAATATGGATTTGGAGCCAAGAGATTCCTGCATTAACCTCATCTTTGAAAATGGAGATGCAACTTAACAAGAGTCACCAGCAAAAAACAAAAACAAAACAAAAGAAAAAAAAAACAAAAAAAACCCTGATGTTTAGGAAATCTATTTTATCAGTCTGCAGTTGAAGCAGAAGAACCAGGGAGAATTTTCCGTATTGACAAGAAAGCCCACACCCTTTTCCGTCCAATACCAGGGTCACCTGCATACCCTTAGCATCTCATGAATCCTCTCCCTTTTTCCTGCATGATTAAGAGAGCTACATTTGAAACTTGCAGCCCAAAGTATCTGAACCGATGCTTGAAGAGACGAGACCACTCTGCCCTGGTGAGAGGGCTGCCCTTGGGGTCAGGGAGCCTGGAATCCCGTTCTGCCCTGTTACTCGTTAGCTGTGTGACCTCAGGCCAGTTACTTCACATTTCTGTCTCCTGGGCTCAGTGGAATCGAGAGTACCAAACTCATACTGTGCTTGGGGGATTACATAAGGGAATGTGTCTCGATGCTAAGTTATTTTCTGGGAACTCAAGAGGGTTAGCTCTGCCCTTGTTAGTGCAGCCACCAAGCACATTCCTGATTCATAAGGCCTTAAAGCTCAATAGCCATGCTCATAGAACAAACCAGAATTCACATCTCTGTCCTCTCTCACAAACCCGTCTTCGTTCGCACTGCTGCTGGGTCACACTGCTAGCTCCGATCAGGTCACTGGAAAGGAAGCGGTCGGTGCTGGATGGTGTGGAAGGAGCTCACGAATCCCTCTGTGCCTTGATTTCCTCACATGGGAGTTGGGGAGGACAGCGATACCTACCTTGGAGATGATTAAAGGACTGCCTGATCCGCACCCAGAAACGGTTGGAGTGGTGCCTGGCACAGGGAGGTGGCCTGTGGACATTAGCCACCGTGACCCTTGCTCTGCTATGGGAGCTCCCTCCACCTCCGAGCCCCCAGTGGGCGAGTCTGTAGGAGCTGGAAGCCACGTTTCCCTCATCTGTGATGGCCAGAAAGACCTCCATTGCCCCCAAGGTCTTGGTGCTTATTGATTTAATCTGGTGCCAACTGGCTTGAAGCAGGTTCTGCCGGCTCTGCGACCTCCACAGGTCCTCAGGGCAGCTTGGAGCTTCTGGAGTCCACCTGATCATCTCACCTGAAGAGCCTCAGCTCTGTTCTGGACAGCAAGGGTCCCTGTATTCACATATGAAGGTCAAGCCCAAACAGGGTCTTTGCTCCCTGCCCCTCTCTGAGGGAAGGTGGTCTTCCCTTCCCCACCCTCTGGGCTTCTATCAGAGTAGTTTCCAGAGTCTCCTTTGATCTGCAGCCTGTAGCTCCACCTCTGATCCGAATGCTGCCAAATCCAGGTCCGAGCTCCGCCCACACAGACCCCTCCTGCATGGCAAAGCTTACTGTGCCTCTGGGCAGCTCAGAGCCTGCCCTCTGGACAGACCAACACCAAATCTTTCAGCTTTTCCAAGTCTTCTCAGTACTCAGTCACAAACACTTCTGAAAGAATGTTTGTTGTTGCAGAGGAAGGACATAATCAGAGTTCACCAAGGATCCTCACCAGGGATCCATCCCATCTGTAAGGTGGCCACTCACCACCGTGCAGCGGGATCAGAGCTCTGTCTCTGAGCTGGTCAGAGATCCCGGAAGCTGCAGGCAGTGAGGATTGCCTCCAGTGAGCAGCCAAGTTCTGCTCCCATCTCTGTCCTCGGAATCCTCCCTGCCCCTGCCCACTCTGGCCTATTCCACTCACTTTCTGAGTTGTCTATCATAGACCTGTCTTGACTCAGGGCTAACGAGTCCTTCCAACCCTGGACACGCAGTGTCTTGGCCTGTCTCGGTTGAGATTGAGAGTCTCCTTTCCATGACTGTGTTCCAAGTAGCACACACATTTCTCAGAACACATCTGTGATGGATTTCACAGCCTCCCTCTCCCACAACCTTTGCAATGACACTTTATAGCAGCTCCCAACCAGGGCAGAATGGATGTCCCACTCCTTCACTTTGAGCCAGTCTCCACATTCGTTTTTGGCAAAACACAAAAACAAAACATTACCAACAGCAACAATAAACACACACACACACACACACACACACACACACACACACATCAGAATGACTTGTGCGTGTCAGACCTTGAGAAACAACACCTGTCTCTGCTCTTTCTCAAACCCCCACCTGGGCTGCCCCAGGTCAGTTCCTGCCAACCTGCCCAAAGGAAAGGCTTCAGGAAGCAGAGTGAAGACAGAAAGGCCGGACCTCCATCAGCAGAACCAGGCATCCATGGGGCCAGAGTGCCGCAGTCCGGCTGCAGCAAACTAACCAGGGGTGATGAACAACTTGTGTAGATTGATACAGCAGGAGAGGGAGCCGTTTATTGTAGGACAGGAGGGGTATATGTACATTCCACACAGCTTATCTTAATTAGCATAAACTAGATACAGCAGTCAACCAATAAGGAATCTCCACACTTAATGACTAGGTGGAGTTACTTCACAAACCACTCCCTCTGGCATTTTGCCAGGTGCCATCCTGACTTGTTTATAGACTCTAACAATTCCCCCTTTTGTTTTATTTAAATAACAACCATAGTGGTTTTTACACAAACACCATAAATAATCTGCTACAAGCAGAAGGGGAGGATACAAAATGCCACAATACCAAGCCAATTGATGGCTCCATGCAAGAAGCCCTTGGAAAAATTATACCAGCAATGACACCGTTAGCAAAGATACCGAGTTACAATTTGTTGTAGATTACAGTTTGTTGTCTCAGTCCAGGTAAAGCAGTGTCTCAATAGATTAACTCACAGTTCAGGTAAATCACAGTCCAGGCAAGTTCTGCAGGCAGCTAGCCTAAGCTGTAGCAGCAGAAACAGCAACAGCTCTGAAGTCTCGTCCGTTTCTCAGCCGAAGTTTCATCCAGTTCTCAGCAACACTGTAAATTCTTCCACCGGCACTGGGACGAAGGCAGGAACTCCGGATGGCTAAAGAAAATCCTGTAGTATTCTAGCAGGCGCTAAGAAAACAACCTTCTGAACAATTTAGTACATTATCTCAAGGTTTTTTACATTTGAAATAAGCCTTAATAGTGCTCACTACTCATTAGCTTCCAGGTGTGGGAGAACCATTGTAGTTACTGGCCTTGGAAATTATTAAACTTCAGGGACGTGGGCTGTCTTCCGCCTGACGGGCTTGTATATATGGCAGCCTCCATGCGGCTTCACGCACCCTCCGATAACAAAAAGTATTTAGTAGTAGCCTTTTGAAATTCCTTTCTTGGTAATCCTTTTTCCTCTGAACTTTTTTCTTCTTTCTGACTAGAGTTCCTGGGCTTCTATCAACACATGCCCTAACTATTCTTGGTTCCACTGGGGTGCCTCCTTCCCTTAGTAATTTACTTCTCATCCCTTCCATATTTTCATCATAAAGACAATACAGTACACTGAGACAAAACAAGACACAAACATACTGCATCAATCCTCTCCATTTTCTCGAAATGGCCATTTTTCCTCTCGCCCTATCTGCCTAGGGACGAGCAGATGAGCAGATTGCTCCCGTCCTATCTATGGACCGGCAGCTTTTTTTTGCCACTTACCCCCAGTGTCCTGGGGCTCCCCGTAATGGGCCACCATCTGCCGCAGTCCGGCTGCAGAAAACTAACCAGGGGGTGATGAACAACTTGTGTACATTGATACAGCAGGAGAGGGAGCCATTTATTGTAGGACTGGAGCGATATTTATACATTCCACACAGCTTATCTTAATTAGCATAAACTAGATACAGCAGTCAACCAATAAGGAATCTCCACACTTAATGACTAGGTGGAGTTACTTCACAAACCACTCCCTCTGGCATTTTGCCAGGCACCATCCAGACTTGTTTACAGACTCTAACACCAGAGCTCAGTGCTAGTGCCTCGTTCCTCTTTGCTGAGATCAGCAAACTGGATCAAATGAATCCTAACGTTATGCATAACTAAAAAAAAAAAAAAAAAAAATTAAATTTTTGAAAAAAATGCCCATTTTTTTAAGCTACTAATTTTGAGGTGATTAGTTACTTATCAAAAGCCAATTGGTATATATCTTTTAGGATTTTTTCTGTATCAGAGTAAAATGGAAAACAATGCTTATCATACATGCTATTTTCAATACATATAAGGCAATGCCTACGAAATAGTGTACCTAAAAGACGTAGTAGGCACTCCACAAACTGCTAATTTCGAATTAATTCTGAAATTCTAGAAATTTTTCTCATTCTTGTTTTGAGTAATTTGAACAATGGCATCCCTACTGAAGTAAATGTAGGATGGAATTCTAGACCTCAGCATTTGGCCTAAATTACAAACTTGGAAGAGTACACGTGTGGAGGGGTGATGGGCACACTCCGACTGCAGGGGAAGTGGCCTGACGGTGCTGGGGCTCCTCCGCTGGCTGCTCGCTGATGGATCCACCGTGGCCCAGGGAGTGTGTGCAGATCAACGTGGAAGACCAGCAAGTCTCCAGGAGCGCCTTGGCTGGCCTTCTGGTTGTGCTCATCTTGGAAGAAGGCGCCACCAAGAGCCTCGCCATGTGGCTTGGCTCCCACACTTTTCCTCTGAATATGATTAATCGCTCTCTAAATAATAAAAGTCTTCCAGGAACAATAGAAGGCAGCTACTACAGATTGTTCATACATATTCAGCTGAAGCCGCTGGGAAGTCAGCCTCCCAGGGGGGCTCGGAGCTGGCACTGGAAGCGAGTGAGAAACCCACTCAGACATAAGACTGCAGAATACTGTTTACCTAAGCGAGCTGGGGAGAGCAGTCCAGCAGCAGGCTCGGGTTGCCTGGACGCTGGAGGAGAGTCTGGACCTGATGCCGAGCCTCTTCCTGTCTGTGGCCACTCAGGTGCCATTCAGGTAGCACTCAGGGGGGTAGTGCAGGATTACTCAGGCCATCCCAGCACTTTCCCTTTTGGCTTCACAGGTTCCATTCACCCATTTAGAAATCATTTGTTGTCCCTTTAGGTGCTGGGAAAAACAAAGTAAGAGACTCTGGTCCACCTGCTGTCAAGAAAACCACACTCCCAAGAGGAGAACAGAAACCCAGGGAGGGACTGCAAGTGCCAAGAGAAGCTGGTCAGGGATGGCGAGCGGGGAGAGGAACAGAGGGCGAGAGCCCATGTGGGCTGGGACCTTGAGCCGGGCTCTTGGAGGAGGGAGAGCATCCTCCAGGTGAGAAGGGAGCCAGGAAAGCCCATGCCTCGGTGGGGTGGCCCGGCCACAGTGAAGGACTACCGTGGGTGAGCTGGGAGAGTGAGAAGCTGCAGCAGTCAGAGCTGACTGCGAACTTGTGCTTCAGGGCTCCAGGAAAAGGCAGACCTCCCTCTGTTTCACTTTGGGTTTACTCTGGCTGAAGTTTGTCAAGAGGAAAAGGCTCCAGAGAGCATTGGAATGTTAATCTGTCCTTGGGGACCTGGGGGACAAAAGAAGCCTCCAGCCTGCGGTTCCAGTTCCGGTTCCAGTTCTGGGGAAACCGTTTTTTTGGTAGCTGGGCAACCCCTTTCAAAGGAAAGTTTCCTCCTCCTCCTCTCCTCCTCCTCCCCCTCCTCCTCCTCCTCCTCCTCCTTTTCCTCCCCCTTCCCTTTCTCCTTCCCCTTCCCCTTCCTGTTCTCCTTCTTCAGCTTGCTTAAAGTCGCTGCCTTATCCCATTCTCCCTCTGATTCCATGTAAGTTCCCCAGGGGCAAAGCCTGGGTGGGAAGGTGTTACCGCTGTTGACCGGTGACGAGTCCTTGCTTCCCCAATGTTGAAGAATAACACCAGAGAAGCACACCGAGGCAAGGTCAGAGTGGAAAGTAGAGGCTTTATTAAAGGCCAGCAGAAAAGACTTCTCCCGGAGGAAGAAGGGGACCCCAGAGGTGGAATCCATGGAAGGGCGGTTGTCTCCCCTTTTTATAGTTCCTTCAGTGATGGAATGTAGGTGGGCAGGCCCGAAGGGTGAGGCACAGGTGGACCAAAGAAGTAATCTGGGCAGGAAGGACTTTGGGGTCAGCATCTTCAAGTCTGCTGGGAGCTGTTCATTAACACTTCTTTGGGATGGGCTCTGGGCCTTGGGGACATTAACATTTCATGAGTTGTCCTGGGTTTCCCGGACTTCATTAACATTCCAAGAGTTGTTCAGCTTTTCCCAGAATTCATTCTCAACATGGCCTCCATTTTGGATCTTACTCGATATTAGACCCGATTTACCTAACTACACTGACCACCTAACTTTAAATCTGGCTTCAAAGGTGCTAGGTGTTCAGGTGTCAGGGTCCCTTCTCAGAGCTCAGTGGATTTCCATGTGACTGCTGACCCCTGGTTACTGGTATCTGGACACTCTGGCATTGCAGAGATGCATGTTTCCATTGCCCCCCAACCGGGCCAACTCCTCTCTGCCAGGAGGGCTAGCCCACATTTACTCAAATCCATGGGTGGCAACCAGAACTCAAGATTTCCAGGATGGGTAGGAATCACAAGATCTTGATTCCAGTCTCCAGGGCATGAGTGGAGCCTCTCTCAGGCTAACACGAAAGGCAAACAGGACCTTTCTCCTTCCTTATCCTTCTGCTGACCAATGCCACTGTCAGAATAGGAGTTCTTTTCACTATTAGGTTACTGGAAACTTGAGATGCAGAAACAACAACAACAACAACAACACGTGTCCAAGTTCACTGAGTGAGTGAGTAAACCAAGCACTTCACATGGGCTCTCCTGACTTCCTGATATGTGGGCTTCTCTAAACCCTTGCTAGGGAATACTCAATTGCTCTAAGGTTAGGAATTCTTCCTCATTACCTTGTCCCTAAGTTTTGCTTCTGGAAGGAAACACAGACACTCATTCAACCAAGCGTTTATGGCCCTCTAGCTGCACAAATGCTGTGCTAAAGATGAGGTGAGAGGGATAAAGAGTCCAGCCTCCAACAACATAGTCTCCATGGCAAACAAACAAAAGACAGTTCGCAGGATCCAGAGCTTCTGCGAGGCATGGAGATAAAGACTGGACGTTTTAAAACGGTTTGTCACTGGGAACTGTTATTGTGCTCACCGTGAGCATGGCTCCTCAGGGCCTCCAGCTGCTGTCTGAACGGTTACTCATAAACCTCAGGCTAGAGGGACCTAGGAGTCAGTGTCGGCATCCCAGTCAGCGAAGGTCCGGTCCTCGGCAGGTGAAGTCTGCACATAACTGAGGCCAAGGCAAGGCTTCGCAGTTCTGTGCCAGAGGAACATGTTATCAGGGAGGTTTGGGTGCTCATGTCTCACGTGTTTGGACCACAGTAGCAGCAGGTGCACAAGATCTGCGATGAGGATGGTGAGGGAAAGAAAGTCAGACCACAGAGTCAGAAACCAGGGTTGTCCTCCAGGGCTGTCACCAAAATAAGCAAAGGCAATTCCCGAACAGGAGGGGGCGCTAGAGGGCCGCAGCAGGAAAGTGAAAGTGGGATTGGGTCAGGGCTGCAGGAACCAGAGCCAGAAGACCTAGGAAGGATTTAGGCACAGTAGGTGGGAGGGACAGTAGGAGGTGGCCACGGTACACCAGGGAGATGAATCTGGCAATGCCTTGGATTAGTTTGGTGGGGCTACAGAGCAAAAATGCCATGAGTGGTTTGAAAAACAGGCACTTCTTTTCTCCTTGTTCTGGAGGCTGTAAGTCCAACCCCAGGGTGTCCGGCGTGTTCTGGATCCTCTCTCCAGCTTGCCAGTGGCCTCCTAACTGTGTCTGCATGACCCTTTCTTATGTGCTTGTTCCTGGTGCCCCTGGTGTGTCTAATCTACTCTTCTCATAAGGACTCCAGCCCTGATGGGCTCAGGGACACCCCTTCACCTCCATTGCTCCTGCAAAACCCCCGACACAGTCATGTTCTGAGGCTCTGAGGGTCAGAGCTTCCACATCTTGGAGGCACAATTCCAAGGGTCACGGGCAGGAGAAGGAAGAGAGGCCTGAGACGAAGGGGAGTGAAAACTGCCAGGGACAGTGAGGGTGGGACAGGAGCTACAGAAAGGTGGCCAGGGAGGCACGGACAGGGCCCAACTACCAGAGGCATGTGCGTGGGGCAACATGGGGAGATGCCCTCAAAGGCACGCCAGCCACCAGCAGGTCAAAAATGGCACACGCGATGGGAGCAGCCACCACAAGACTCTCCTTTGCCCGGGAAGCAAATGTTCCAGGTGGCCCAGTTTCTAGGAGAACCGAGGTCACAGACACCTTGGTTTTGGACTTCAGCCATTAACCCCAATGCTGAAATCAGCCTGTGGTCCCCATGAACCGCTGAGCAGGTCCGAGAGGAGACGGAGGCCCGTGCCAGTTCCTGGACAGAGCGCGTGCCATAGGGACCCCACTGATGACAGATAGTGGGAGCTCGCCCCGCCCTTTCAAAAGAAGCCAGTGCAGAGATTCTGAGGGACGTTCCAGAGGCCCAGCCAGGTCAGAGACCGTTTTGTTCTTTGGATGGTTTTAGTGAACTCCATTCTCCACTGGGGAAGGTGGACTTGGGAACCAAAACTAGGAACTGGGAATTTCCAGCCAGGCAAAGTGGAGGCTCATTACGTGGAACCTGAGGGACCTGGCCACATCGGTGCAGTAGTCCACTGAGGAGGGGGTCCTGGCTTTGCTTAGAGACCATGCAGACGGTAAGAGTCAGGGCGGAGGATGCAGCTCAGTGGTAGTGCACTTGCCCAGCGTGTGTGATCCCCTAGGCCCCTTCCTCAGCACCACAAAAAGAAAAAAATAGATAGATAGATAGATAGATAGATAGACACACATTTATATATAAACATGCTGGGGAGACCCATGGAAACCAAATGACTATAAGTGCTTTAAGGCACTAAACTTTTGCTAATTTGTTAGGCACTAACAAAAATCTAAAAATCTAATGTGCCTACCAATCATCAGGGGATCCCTGAGATTCATCCTAACTAGTCTCAGGCAATGCAAATTTGCCACTCTAGAATCACATCTGCAGCAAACACTAGTTAGATGCCTATTGAGAGAGCTTCCGATTCTATGGTTACCACCAGCCAGGGAAGAAAACAGCATGGGCGTCAGAGGAAAAAAAAAAATTGACACCAGTTGCAAATATCTAAACTGATTTTTGCAATTTCACTAAAAACTGAATAATTATGTTGAGCAAGTTTAAATGCATATGGAAGTCCTTCACGGGAGTCATTTTAAAGGAATACATAATGCTGAGCAGGAGGAAGGAAAGGGCCAGTGATGAAATAAGTGTTGGAAGAAAAAACGCTGCAAACTTCCTGCTTTGCCTACGTATTGCATATGCAAGTGATGGGTCCTGTGCGGGGTTGACCTGTTGCATAAACGAGCTGAGCATTCTGAGCGACAGGAGAGTCCTCCAGATATGAGGGGCCACTCTGTCACAAAGAAAGCCTAAAACACGGGAGCCTTGGGGGGACACCTAATGCTCATTATTGTTTAATGTTTAATTTATCAGGATTAACTTGTGGTTTAACTCCTGCTCTTTCCACTTCTGGGGAGACATACCATGCCCTATTCCGTGTGGCCCTGCTGTGCAATTGAGACCTTCATCTATGGGGCTCCAGGGCAGCCCCTCCAAACATGACTTCAAGGAAAATATTCATAAATCAGAGTTAGATGATGAAGGTTCTTAGTAGGAAAGGTGAAGGACACTTTGATTTTATCACTGGTTGTGGAGGATTTTTAACAGAGCATCCTAGGGACAGATAGGACAGAGGAAGAGAGAGGAGCAGAAAGGCAGTCGGCAGGACCCAGGAGTACCACAGGAGGCTGAAGAGGACGTGAGCCAGGAGGCACAGAGAGTTCAGTCATGCCTAGCTTCTGAAGTGCCACCACAATGGGGCGACTGGGTGCTGAATGCATTCTCAGCTGGGAACCGAGGACAAATGGCACTTTGCCCACCACAATGCATTACAGGCCCAAGCCCAGTGTGTCCAAAACCCACCGCCTTGGGACAGTTCCCCTTTAAGCCTGCGTGGACTGCCCCCTTCCCCACAGTATGCATTTTTTTGCAGGTGCATTTGCTTGTATTTTGCAAAACAGAAACTTGCTTTGTTGTAACTTTCCCTCTTTTTTGTCCTCTTCATTGTCTGCAGCTCCTAATTGGTATTTGTAATAACTCCCAGTTTAGTATCATCTGCAAGTTTCATTAACATGCTGATTGCTCCTTTGTCATTAATAAAAACATTAAATTATTATTTAACATTCATTGTGCACCAACAATGTATTAGGAGTTGTGCAGGATATAAGAGCGGATCCCGCTCTCTCTGCAACCTCATTTTCTTGTCCCTGAAAAGTTCTCAAATAGCTGAGCACAGTGGAGTTTTTGTCCTCCTCATCCTTTGTAGATCCCAAGGGAGGCCTACTTCAGGATCTTTTGTGCTGGGTGGAGCCATCAAGCAAAATCCTTGGAGCTTCTCTCTCCTGAGAGTGAGTTTTGTTTCCCAGCCGGTCACCTCTCAGCTGTTGCGCTTGCCATTGATCAACAATTTATACCCTTTCAGTTTCACCCCATGCCCGGGCTTCAACCATATGGATGAGCATTTATTTGCTCATTCAAGCAAGCAAACATTAATTGAGCATTAACTGCTTGGCCACCATGCAGCTGTTCTGGAAATGCCACCCCTTCATGCCTCTGTGCTTTCCCTTCCTTGTCCTGCTGCTGCCTGAAGTGCGACTCCTCCCTAACTGCACAGGGCACCTTCCGAACCTGCCCTGATGCAGGGACAGTTTTCATGCACGCCTCCTCGGGTCCCAAAGCCCTCCCGCATCATCTCCCATGTGAGTACAACTGTTTGCACCAAATCCTCCGGAGCTCTGCAGCTCTGCACTCTGCTCACCATAGGCTTCTGCAGAGCAGGTGTCTGCTGGGGAGTCCCAGGCCCCTGTCCTTGGGCCACTGTCCCTGGGCATTATCCCCTGCACACTTCTACTGACCTCAGGTTAAGCCCATCTTCTCTGCAATGGGCTCAGTGCATCACGCCAGCTTTACTTTCATGGTTTTTAATTTTGTTCTGGCTCGTTTTCAGTCTACTTCAGATTGTGGGGAGTGTCGATTTCCAAGGTGATCCTGTCCTACCAGGACAGATTAGGACAGGAACCCACGCCGTGCAGTCCCTCCCTCAGTCCCAGCCAGGCTGCACCTAGCCATCCGCTCCCAGCCAGCCACTCCCACACCTTTCCTTCTGCCCACGCTCCCCGCCCCCCGCCCCCCGCACCCCTCTGGCCACCATCAGTCACCCTTGACAAGCAGTGGCCTTGGCCTCTTCCTAAGTCCTGTGTTCATTTCTACAGGCTGCGGGGTTGGACTGTGACCTGTGGTCTACCAGTCACTTATTATTGGGTAAGAGTCTTAATGATTCTGAGTCTTAGTTTCCTCACCCAAGTGAAGAACTGTGACATTAAGGGTGTTTTCCTTCCTAGGATGGTTGTGGGAATCCTCCTCTGAACAGAATGTTTACTGAGGATGTGCAGTGTCTCTCCTGCAGCAGGCACTCTGTCCCCTGTCCTGCAGTGGGCACCCTGTCCAGCCTAATGCTGGTCCAGAACCCCTGGGGGGTGGTCCTCCTGTGGTCATTGGGGGTAGGAGTGAAAGGTGTGTCTTCTGATTTAAAAGCATGTCTGGTTTTATTGTGTCTGAGAGCCGCCTCCCCTCAGGACGCCTGGCCTTTTTTTTTTTTTTTTTTTTCGCTTTATGGAGCTGGTGTGGAAGCCGTAGGAGTGGGGGCTTCTGTTTTCAAGTGGGATTTTTATCTTCAGACAGAACATAGTTTAAACTCTTGCAGGGCCAGAAAGCAAGCTGTCTACATAACTGAAGGATGTCTCTGCAGGTCAGTAGGTGCAAATCAAGAAGGCGGGGGGGTGGGTGGGGGAGAGCTGGCAGGACGGCTGGGTCAGGTACCCCTGGACCCCCGGTTCACTCTGGGGCACGGGGCCGCCCCAAGCCCATTTTCTTACTATAATCTGAAGACAATGACTTGCAGGCTTGGGAGGCTTAACAGGCCCCTTGGAAAGGAGAAAGCCAGGTGATCGCTATTAGAAACTTCCTGGTTCTAATCTGGATTTCTCCCCAACTGAAGTGAGGCTCTCCTTCTCTGCCGTCTGCACACCCTCATCTGAAGTTTAACCGTCTTCTCATTTATTTAGCTGAACAACCCCACCTGACCGGCCAGGCTCCCACACCCTCACCCACACTGCGGGCAACAGGAGCCAGTTCTTTCATTGGATGAGTGTTCAGTAAGTCCCAACTATGAGCCTACAAGAACACAAGTTGGTGACCCAGAGAAGAAACACCCATGCTTACACGGTCCATTTCCAAGCCCCTGGATGACACTAATGGCATGGTCCACAGTCAGAAACTTCCGAGGTTCATGCCCTTCTGGATCTGGGGCCTTTAAAAACTGTTTGGATGAGGTGAGAACTCCGAGGGGAAGAGCTTGCACTCGCTGGCTCCTCCCTACGTGGTGAAGATGTGAATGTACACTCTGCGAGGATTTCCTCAGTCAATGATAAAGAGATCAGTAGGATAAGTAAAGACAGATCTTTAAAAGGCTCAGATAATTACCCAGAAAATGAGCAAATGACTTTTCAGAGTGCAAAATTAGGATTTTCCAATACGGAGAATTTTATTCCATTTTTCTTGGTGTTTTATTTGCCTCTTTGTCATTTGTCATTTGTCCTCAGAAAGATCCTGTGAGGTGCATTTTACCTTCGTTTTCAGATGAGGAAACCAGGGCTCCCAGGCTGAGGTTCATGCACAGGAAATCAGCCCCTTGGGCCCAGAATCCAGCCCTCCCTGACGTTGTGGATGGTACCATGCTCTGTCCTGGTGCCCTGTCTGTCTCCTGGTCCCCTGTCTGTCTCCTGATCAAGGCCAGCTTCCTCAGTGCACACCCTGAGTGACTGGAAGGGGAAGAGCAAGCTGTGACCGGGCAGGCAGCAGTGATTGCCGATCACTCTCTATAGAGCCAAGCTGAGTGTGTGACCTGTCCCACAGTCCTGGCCACTTCACAGTCTCCCCAGGGAAGCCTGGGATGAGGTCAGCATCAAAAGCCACCCTTGGTATAAGAGCAGGTCAGCTCAGTATTGTCCCTTCCTTTCAGGACCCTGTAATTCGAGTTCTTGAGTTTTTTTCTGTTTGAAAATACTGACAAAATCTTATATATTTTTTTAATTTTTGGAAAAAAATGCTTATGTACACACACACACACACAAATCCACTTGCAAATAAACAGTAGGATTTTGTGGAGTAATCCCCACCTGCCAGGTTAACTCAAGGGATTGAGGTTCAGCCAGTATGGAGAAGAGTTGCTTCTGAACAGCCCCTAGGTAGCAGCCTGCGGCAATGAACACGCTCGCCCAGACCCTTTATAGCAAGGGCCATGTCCCTCTGCCTCCAGAAGGCTGGCCTCCAGCACACACTCCATCACAGCAGATCAAGATCAAGGACCTGCACCACTGGAGGGACCACTCCCATGAATTCTCTTCTCCTCCCGTTTCCTCCTTGTCTGCAAGATCAGCTCACATATGACATCCTCTGGACAGGCCTCTCTGACATCCAGGACTGCAGAATGCCCACATGTGGGATCCCCAAAGCCTGATATGCATTGTCTACTATAGCATTTGTACTACTTACAACAATTGACTGCCTTCTCTGTCCCCTCTTCAGACTAAGAGCCCCTGAGAGCAGTTGTACAAACTCTTTCACCCCCTCGAGTCACCAGCTAAGAAACTGTGCCTCACACTGCGCCTCAAGTCACTCAGAGTGGATCCTGAAATTTAAATATGGGAGAAGAAACTCTCCCATTCTCTATCTCTGGTCTGGTGTCCTGTTAATGAATGAGGTATATCCCTCCTTGAAGTTTAGAGGGGGCAGGTGAAAATCAAGGAAACACCCTGATCTCTGGATTCTCCTTACAATTGGTCCTCTTTATCTGCAGGTCTGCAAGGATCACCTCAACCAATAGTGCATCAAAAATATTCAGAACAACATTTAAATAACTCCCTACTGCACATGCAGACTTCTCCCCTGTGATCCTCCTCTAGGCAGAACATCCATTTAGGTTTTATTAGGATTCATGAGCAATCTATAGGTGATTTAAAGTACGTGGGGGATGTGCCCAGGTTTTTTGCAAACACTGCAACTTTGTATGCAGGGACTTGGGCATCTGTGGGCTTTGGTATCCGAGGGGCTGGTTCCTGGAACCAGTTCCTTGTAGATATTGAAAGATGGCTGAATTTCTTATTAAATAAGAAATATCCATATTTACTTTTTTGCAGCAGAGAGAGAATGATCACTGATTTTCATGGTGCTCCCTGTAAAATACGGCAGGTTTGTAGGCCCTCGTCTCTGGGGCTGGGGTGGGTGCTTGAGCAGGATGCTTCGCAGGGATGCTTTTCTAGTCTGACACCACAAGGACCCAGAGAATGGCTACATGTGGCAACTCAACCCCAAGGGTGCAGATTATTTTGTCATCGAGAGTTGAGTCCACTCCCAAGAAAGAAGATCCCCAGTAAAAACGCTGTGTTTGCAGTGGCACAGAGCGTCCCCCACCTGGCCAGCCCTCTCTCCCTCCCACCTCTCATCCCAGTATTTCAATCTTGTGGTCAGTTGTCAATTAGGCGTCTACAAAAGATGGAGCCAAGCAGGATTTTAAAAAGTCACCTGTATTCCAGCCAAAACATCTTTAAAAAGAAATCCCTTTGCAAGGGGGACAAACTATGTAAGACACAATACATTTAAAATATGTATTGAAGTTACAAATGAAACTTTTTTCATGTGATTCCAAAGTACAAAACACAACATTGAAAGGCGTCCGAACAGTTCTTTTATACATCACAGTGTTAGTGGCACAAAACGTACTGACATTTCAAAAACACAAACCAAATTTGTTTTTTGTTTTTACCACCACTTGTCAAATACATAAAGTATACATGTGCATGGCTCACTCACGCATGCATTTACACAAGATTCAAACACACCCACGGCAAAGTGAGCAAAGGAAAGACAGGTCAGGCACGTGGCATGTGGCACGTAGCTACCCTGCGCTGAGGGCTCTGGAACTGTGGAAGACAGACTGCGCACAGCAGAGGCGGCCAGAGACCACGGGACTGATGACCAGTGGGCATGCTCCCCAGGGGATGCACCAGCAATGGCATCTCACGCGGGCCCCTTCCCCCCATTGGGGGTTTTTGGCAATCATCAGTCATAATCCCTTCATGTTGCTTATTTTCATAAGGGCCTGGGTCAATTAAAAGGAAAAAACAAGCTTTGGTATGTTCTAAAGAGACCTTCATGGAGCATTGTACATGCAAAATGTTTTCCCTTGATGATTTGTGATTTACATATGTATATACATATACACACACAGGTGTGTTTATTAATAAACAGTAATCTGAGAAAATACAAAAAGTCCACCCTGGTTCATTCCAACTCCCTAATGTTTACACTACCAAGGGAAATTTTTCTCTTGAAATTTGTTACGTAACTTTTGCTTTTTGCAACCTACATTGAAAAAGATAAATTCATCTCGAAGTCATCTTTTCACCTCTGACATTCGCTCTCCTGTGGCAGAATGTGCCATATGGAATATATTGTAAAGAGAATGTGTTCCCTTGGAAGAGGTGCCAGAGGTTCATTCTGCAGTCTGAGCTGCTCCTGGGAGCTGAGGAGGAAGAACTGATTAGGACGTTGCTCATACAATCAAGGTCTTCCTCTGCTCAGCTGTGACGTCAATCTCTGCCACCTGAACAGACTTGGTCTCCCAGGACATTTGTGAGGACACAGGACACATGGCTGAGCCACACAGAAACCAGGCACCTCTAGTAAAAGCCTGGTGAGATGGCGAGCTGCCCCAGCGCTTCAGGTAGCTACAGGTCAACCCTGCAGCAGCCCTGGCCTCTCACTAAGGGCCTCTCCCAGCCCTGGGAGTTAAAGGCCTCTCCATGAATAAAAGTACATGCTAGCAGGACATCAAAGAGAAAACCATCGTGAAAGTGAATGTCACTTTCCAACCAGGACAGACAATGTCGAATAACAGTAATGAGTCCATCTACTGAGTGCAGATAAGACCCAAGTTCACACGGAGGACCATCCTCTCATAATCTATTTACATTTTACATCCAGCATGTGAAGATTGCATTGCTGTAACAAATGGGTATGGCATTCCTTACTAAGATAAAAGGATTCTGATGAGGGAAATGCTACTTTCAGTATCCCCAGGTGATCTTACTGGCATTTACATAGGGGTGGACAGTTTCACTTTTATATTAAATCACACTGAGCAAACGGAGGCAGGTTTGATACAGAAGCTCAGTGCTAATCTGACTGCCCTGGTGGCCCCAGGATTGCTGTGGTCTGTACCTCGCTAAACCACATGCTTTTGAAGCATATTGCACACGAAGGCACAGGATGGTTGGGGCTAGAGATGTGTATGATGGGGCCAGAGACTCCTCCAAGACAGGACATGCCACCCCTCTAGGAATAACGGGTCTAGGCTCCCATGCTGAATGGACTCTTGTGATGGACAGCAGCTATTCAAGCCTGGGAGGACAGGGGCATCATGAAGGTCTACCCCAGAGGCCACTGGAAAGAGGGCCAAATGCCTGCCGCTTTTGATAGGGAATGTGGCCAGGCAACTGTGCCTACAAATTACAGGTTTAAGTCCCAAGTCCCCAGGCCACAGGCTCATGGAGTTGTTGCCCATCTCCAGAAAATCCCTTTCACGCATAACAACATCTCAGACTGCAAAGACCCACTTGAAAGACAGCCTCAGCTACGTTCTTATTTAGTTCATGAACTTTTAAACTGCAATTACTAAGAAAACTTCTCGAACATAATTTTGATGCAGACTGATCTCCTAAATGGCTCTTGTTTCATAAAGAAAATCAATACTAGAGGTGAAGAGAGAAGTGATTCTGTTTCATAACTATTCACTGTCAAGAAATAAAGAAGAAATTTGCAGGCAGGGAAGATATACTAGGACCTGAGACGGATATGTAAATGTCGAGTCAAACACACACAAAATAACCTCATATTTTAAATGTGCTTGCAATGAGCAAACAACTGAGATAAAAGGGCCTTGCTTTTGTTTTACTCCTTGGTAGAATTCTTAATAAGTCCTAAGAAATTCCACTGTAATAAATCCACAATATTTTCTTCTTTTTCCTGGCAAGCACATGTGGCTCTCATAGTAAATTCTCTTTAAAGGAAACACTTTCTCCACTCTTCAGACAAGTGATGGAGTAACGTGCATCTTATGGATCCATGCATTTCTTTGCCATGGAAACAGTCACACAGAGCCCTGGGAAAGACCAAGTGGTAAAATTCCCACATCAAAAGTGAATTGCAAGCGTTTTATCCAGTCAGGGCAAACTGGTTACCTCAGGGCTTGGAACTGTGTGAGACACATGATTTTTCAAAATAATTAAAGCATTTTAAAAATGTGAATATCCAGAAGCTTCTGCCCCTTCTCCAAGGGCCCCCCAGCCTCTGGCAGAAGGCCCTGGCTCCTAGGATCGATAATGCAATTTCTTCTTACTGTCTGACTTGAAAACTGAGGCAAGAGGCCAAACCACAGTCATTCTGAGTGGAACTATTTCTTAGTGAGCCATCGGTTTAGAAGACATTAAAAACTATTTGCCGCTACCTGGGTGAGAAGGAACAAGCCCTGTGGGTACGCTGAATCCCCATAGCAGAAGGAACAAAAGGTGACTCTTGTGGAGACGTTCCTTTAAACATGTCAGTATTTTCCAAGGAAAGCAGCGACACAGGAACCGTGTTTATAACAGTATACAGCTTACAGCATTCAGAAAGTTATTACAGCAAGTTTCAAGAAAAACACAGAGTGCATAAGGCTTTCTAAGTCTCCTGAAAAGTGGTCAAGCCAGAAAAGTCGCTGCACTATAACCTCTTAAAATGCACATTTTAAGAAAGGCATAGGATGGTTCATATGCACCTTGTTGGTTTTCACTACTCAGCTAGGATAAAAGAAAAGCCTTCTAAAAAGGACCTCGCTCAATGCCATTAGTAATAAAAACAGTTGTCACGAACTGAGTGCTTTTTTTTCAAGTTGGAATAATTAAATTCTGTCTGAAGACAGATGTGATCCGACCTCCCTCAACATGGCGCTGTCTTGAAGCCAAGGAGGAGAGGACAACATTTTGAAGGAGAAGGTCCCTTAGCCCCCACCAGATGTTCCTCGCCTACCGCCACGCCACGGCGAGGAAAGGCCTGGTGTGCTTCTGTCGACACTGTTGCTCAGGTCTGCAGAGACTGATGCTGTGGGGATGTGCCCAACCCCTGCCTGTCTTGCCTTCCCCAAGACTAGGCGACCACACCTGGGGCCTTGGCAACACCTTGACATCGGTCCCTGAAATCACGGCATCCAGCCTGACACTGTGAAGCTCAATGGGGCACATAAGGCAAGAGAAATGTTTAGTGGGGGGCTGGGGGTGGGTGGGGAGCTACACGTCCCGGAGGCGGGGTCTCGGCAGCACCGTGCTTCCTCTAGGTGGGTAACGGGTCGTCGTCCCCCTTACTGCACTTGCACTTGCAGCAGAGGACGAACGGGGTGGCCAGCAGCAGGAATGGAGAGGCCACCAAGAGCAGGAGCCCAAAGCCAGCAAAGATGCCCACGACCTGGAGAAGGAGCAAAGAGCAGAGGTAAGGAAGCCTGGTCCGTGGGTTCCCTGAGTGTGAGCACCACCACCACCCCCCATCCTCCACCCACCCACCCACCCGCCCACCACTCCCATGCATTCCCTATCCCCCCACTGAACCCCCGTCCACCCATCAACATGTCTGCTCAACCAAACACCCATGTGTGCATTCATCCCCAGTTCTGCTCTCATCCACACATATTGGCTTCTCTTCAATTTTCCCCCTTCCTCATCATTCCTTCTCTGCCTTTCCCCTCCCTTCCCTTCTCCCATCCATCTGTGCCTCCGATGAGCTGAGTTCCCTCTAACAATGTCCCAGGTGCTGAGAGTGCAAAGGTGCCTGAGATCTTGGCCCTCAAGAAGCACTCTGGTGGAGAAAGACCAAGTTTTAATTGAATAATGCATCTTACAGAAACTGCCCTCCTGCTCCAGGTGCAAGGGATTCCAAACAACAGTCACCAGCATTTTCTGGAGGAAAGAAGGGTTCCCCATGGGGACACCCAGGGTTACAGAGGTGTGGAGGTGGTTAGTATACAAGAAAGACTGGACAAAGCATCCCACCTGGGACAAGGGGAAAGACACAGGCATGGTAAGTTAGAGGATGGCCTGACACTTGTCATTCCCAAGGATGAAAACCCAATACTATCACGAATTTTGATTTTTCTTTAAAAACATGTTTATCCCTTAGTGTGTGTAAATGCTGAAAATAATAAGCTTAAAACATAGGCACATTGTCGTAGAAATTGGATAGTGCGGCTGTGCGAGGGAAACAGACTTTGCTTTATGACCAGCTTGTCCACCAGCTGCACCCCTCCCAGGCTGCAGGGAGTGCAGAATTGAAATCCGAGGATGGAGTTAGGCTGCCATCTAGTGCTCAGAGTGATAAGTACGTGAATGCTCTGGGCATGTGTTCTGACTCACTTTTCCACGGGCCTGGTTTCTCAACTGTAAAATAAACAAATGAGCTAAAGACCTCGAGGAGCCATCGTCAGATCTAAAATTATCAGCTGCTAAAGCATCCCAGATGTGTGAAGGAAAGGATACCTTGAATGGGGATTTCTTCTGAAGATCACACACTTGCACACGCATCCCATGTACACATATATGTGTGTTTATAAGCAAGACTGAATTAAACAAATGGCATCATGATGATAAATTAGGTGGTGCACATGCTGGGGAATCACCACTACTGCCCAGCCAGAGACCTTCCTCTGCAGAACGTGAAATCAGTGACTGGATCACAGTGTGCATTGGGTTGTGCTTTGCTAAAATCACCTGCACACTAATGCCTGGGCCCATAATAACATGTGAAAGGTCTTATTTGAAAGGCTCTCCCGAGAGCCCATGTGACTGGTACACAGTCATCAGTCTCAAAGGAGCCACACACCCCGAATCTCTGACCAAACGCTCACATTCTTGCCAACCTGATGCCCCCTTCTCTTCTCACTGGGTCTATCCTGTCTAACTGCGCATACTCTTTGACAAGTCGGGTTACCAATCTATGCCAGCTGGTGGTAGGTGGATGGATATCACCAGGAGAATGCAGCCAAGAGGAAATTATGAGACAACCAAACACTATGAAACAGACAGAATCACTTGGTGAGCTTGCTGGAGGTGTCAGGCACCAGACCACACGCTGGGAGACAGGATGGTACCGGTCAGAGCCCTGAGAGGGTCACTCAGAAGCACAGTGACAGCCGCACCAGCAACCCTGACATCTGCAGAGAGCCAGCCTCCCTTGGTACCAGATGCTGCGTAAGAACAGAACTCACTCTCTGTAGCCACTTCAAGGCCCCACCCCTGGCCCAGTGCCTCTCATGATGAAGGACAGGCAAGGGGTCGTGGGACCCGCCCTCTGGAGGGAGAATGACAGTTCTCCGAGGAGTCTCTCCAGGGAGTCCCCAAAGCACATTCAAAGGTTTGGGGAAACTCAACCACAATCAAAGACCCAGGAAAGGGCACAGGGCGCCTTTGATGTGCTGGAACATGACCTCAGAACACGGCAAAGGCACGCGGAGCGCAGTGGTGTCAAGCGGATGCTGAATTGTAGTCCAATCCAACTTTCTCACTTCAGAGATGCAAAGAAGCTATTCTAGATGTTCCAGTATTGGTTTCAGATGACAAAGCTGGCATCCCAGGGCCCACCTCACTGGCTCATGAACAGCACCTGCAGCACACCCCCACGTGAAGCTTCCAGGAGACGAGCACCCGAGAGGGCGTCCTGCCCTTCTGCTCAGCCCGGAGATGTCCCAGGCAGACCCATGCTTGCGTGTGTGTGTGTGTGTGTGTGTGTGTGTGTGTGTGTGTGTGTTTGTGTGTGTGCACCATCCGGGGCTAAAACAAGTGCCGCCATGAGCAGAGCTGGACCTGGGTGAAAAGCTCTTCAGTGCCGGGAGAGAAGAAAGAGCCAGCACTGGACAAGCGCCTCTCCTGGCAGAGGCCAGCGGCCTGCGGGTGGGTTCACTCCAGAGAAACAGAAATGCACATTTCAGCTCCTCCACGGCTCGGCTTGATTCTGGGAAGGCAATGGAAGAACACAGCAGCCTCTGGTCCGGGAGTGGCTATGCAGATGCAGGAAGCCCCAGCAGCTCCCGCATCCCCTCTAGATACAGCCCAGGCAAAAACAAGGGCTGAGAAGGATGTGACCCCCTATGGTATCCTACACTGTTGGAGAGGGTTTCTATGGGTTGAACTGTGTCCCTCCAAAATGACATGTTGAAGTCCTAAGCCCCTGGGTACACAGTGACCCTCTTTGGAAACAGGGTCTTTGCAGATGTCATCAAGTTAAAATGCGGTTAACAGGATGGGATTTAATTTAATTTGATTGCTGACCTCATACAAAGAAGGACTTTGGACACAGAGCCAGACACAGGAAGAGAACGTGAAGCCCCAGAGGGGAACACACCACCTGAGGTCAGGACTGGAGGATGCTCTCCAGCCAGAGGGCTCCGGGTGCTGGCAAAGCCCCGAGCTAAGGAGGCCAGGGGGGCTCCCCACAGGGTCAGGGCAAGGCCCTGGCCACACCCTGGCTCCAGACTTCTGGCTTCCAGAGAGACAATACGTTTCTGCTGTTCTGAGCCACCGAGTTGGCAGAGCTTGGTCGCAGCATCCTGTGCGGATGACTCACGTGGAGGTGGGAGAGGAGCGTTCAGGTTGTGCATCCCCAGGAGAGAAAGCGCCTACAGCCCAAACCAAATCTCCTGATTAGAGGGCAGCAAATGAAGCCCTTGGACCAGTCAGCCTCATCACCCTTCTGAGTACTTCTGGACAGGAAATAGGACGTCCTGGAGGGTGTGAGGAAGGAGGGGTGGCAGGAGAAGCCTCTAGCAGTGCAGGGCTTGCCATCTCTCTAGGCACCACAGCTGGGGGTACTTGACTCCACACACCCCGGAAGAGCTCATCCAGCCACCATTCCTGAAAACTTATCCACTCTGAACTTGGTAAAGCCCCAGTTTTTTAAGAGGCGCATTTTCTGGCAGCCAGGGGACTTGCTATGGCCCTGTGTAGGGCCTCGTCACCTGCTGCTTGTTCTGAGCTTGAGGAGGATGGGCATGATGCCTTGGCTAATGTCACCCTGGCCCCCATGGCTTGGGGCATCCCAAAGCCCCCTGCACACCTGTCTTTAGCCTAGACTGGGACCAGCACTAGGCCAGAGACATGAGCAGCCACTGCAAAGGGCTGCCTCCAAGGTCCCCTAGGGCAGCCCAGGCAAGCAACAGGTGGCTCACGCTGTGGGGGAGATGCGGCGTGTAGCCAGTGACATGGGTCACCCACAAGGACGTCTTGCTTTATATAACAGCGCTCTTGAGGAGAGAACGCTCACTGCAAACAGCCCCTGCCTAAAGTGCACCACTTGAGGGTTTTCAGGGCACTCAGCTGCAACTGTCCTTTCCTGTCCCCATTCCCTTGTACCGACTTGCTGAGCTCAGGCCTTCTCTGGAAAGCCTTTGGTTAAGCACTAGTAGACCCGGACTCAGGCTATGAGCAGCAGACAGGCAATGTGTGTGATGCTGTAGGAGATGCTCGGTCACTCACCATGGGGCCAGGGCACCCCCCGGCCAGCAGCCCAGCAGGACTGTGTTGCCATATTCCCAGCTCTGCCTTTCTACACAGCAGCTCTTCAGCCAACTGTCCCGTCTCCTAGAACACACACACACACACACACACACACACACACACACACACATACACGTGTCCAGATCAAAGGTCCAGGCCAGCCACCTCTTACCTGTGTCCGATGCCAGATCACAGAGGCCCGAGAGTGGCCCAGCTTGTTGCGGCAGGGTCCCTTGTCATAGTGTATCAGGAGGAAGTCATCCTGGGGAAGACAGAGGAAGGGACAGGGAGAGGGGATCGGTTAGCTGGGTCTCCACCACGGCCACACCTCCTTTGCTTCACATGCAACCAGTGGAGACAGGAGGGCAGGCCTGTGCCACATGCCTGGCTCCAGCCACCTCTATTCAAGAGGAGCAGCCCAGGGCGACAGTCACCTGGCACACTGGAGAGGTCCTGAGCCAGATGTCCCCAGCCCAAACAAAGCAGGGCCTCCCTGGGCACAGTGGCCATATCCCGAGCTTGCAGGAAAGAGCAAGTCATGCCAGCTCAGGACTTCTGGACAAGCAGGTCAAGTGCTATTCCCCAGGGCCCCGAGGCCTGGCTGTGCATGGTCCCAGGGGAGGACCCAGCACAGGCTCACTCCAGAGACTAGAAGATCCACTTCACTTCTGCGCTGTTTTCAGCATCAGCTTCTCATCTAAAGCCGCTCCCTCTTGACTCAGACCATTAAACTTTTTTTATCTAAGAACCAGCCCAGGAACATCTCCCCACAGGGTCTCCAACTGTACAGAGGGAGCAGAGACTCCTTTCTTGACACTCATGGAGACATCTGCTCGATTCCCCACTCGACTCTCTGGTCACTTCATAAGACAATCCCCCAGACCCTCAGCTTCCTGGAACTGAGGCATGCAATGCTACACTGTTCAGTGCCTGTCATCCAAATCCCCATCAGCACTCCTGAGGCCGTACTCCACGAACCTCTGCTTCTCTATGAAGGAGAGCCCCTTCCCACCTACTGCTAATCCAGGAAACGGCAGTTCTTCAAAATGGCCCCATGCAGGGCCAGCGCAGTGCTGTCCACTCACACAATTGACGCTGTCAACAACCTCCTTTTGAGGAAAAGTAAGCAAACACAGGGCCCCAGGTGGCAGAGAGACAGGAAGCCACTCTTTGAAATTGCAGCACTGGACATGAGCTGCTCTCTTGTGGCTCCTGGAAGCACTCAGCCAGGCCGGGTGCTAAGCTCGCTTTCTCTCCTCTGGAGAAGGGTGCCAGCCGCTAGGGTACTGAGGCCAGTCTCCTGGGGTCTGCACTCATGGTGCTGCGGCACTGGATCCTGGTTGTTTCCGTGCAATCCCGCGAAGCCCTCGCAGAGGCTGGCCTCCCTTTCTTTGCCTTGGCCTCTTCTGTGAAAAGGCAGGCAGGCAGCTAACTCACAGCCTCTTCCAACCCCACGCTTGCCTTCAACGACGACACATCTGGCCTCTTCTGGCCACTGTTAGAGCACGCCTCCTTCCTGCTGAGGGGACTGAGCTCTTCCCTTCACTTGGACGCTCACGCACACACCACCCAGATCAGTCCAAGTCCCACTTTTACATCTCATCTCCCAAACAGCCTACCATGAGGTCTTGTTCTGTAGGTTAAAATGGGTTTGAATCTGTTTTCTGGAAAGTAAACTAAACCACATGGCACTACTCAGTTTAGAAATCTTTAATGATCTCTGCCAGCAATAGTGCATTCTGCACATCAGAATCCCCTGGAAATGAAGGCTCTAGGCTTTACCTACAGGTACAGACCCATGGATCCATGGTAGGACCCAGTGCAAACTCTCCAAGTGATTCTGACCCAAAATGTCCTTGGATAGGTGCTTGGGTGGGTGCACGGGACCCTGTGCTGAAGGCCAAAGCCCTTTGCCTGCACATAGAAACCTTTGTGGTGACCTGAGTCATTGGCCCAGCAGTTCTGGTCATGTTCCCTTTGCTTAGCACCTTCTGGTCTTCAGGTCCTTAGCTGAGACCCCGCCCCACCCCCCACATCTGGTACTGGGCTGCTCCCCCGGCTGCCTGTGGCCTTCACCCACGGTGACAGCCTTCTTTATAAGGATGGTCTCATATCATGGGTTAGGGAGAGGGCAGGCTCCTCCAGATCAAGGATGTGGCCACTCTCCCACCCCGAGGAGCTGCCCACACTCGGTGCAGGTCTTAAGAAGACAAGGACAGGCTATTTAAGACGTGCTTTCTTATCCCCTGACAAAAGCACTCTGAACGGGTCCCACGTTGTAGCAATTTAATTGTGATTTTAAACTTACTGATGAAGCCCTTGGGCAGAGGGATCCCAGCAGCTGCCGGGAACCCAGCAGTATTTTTATGACAAGGAGTATTTTCCTTCCTGTTGATCAGAGGTGTCACTCAACTTACGGGGGCATGAGAAACAACAGGCCATATACAGACAGTCACGGTCAGTCACCTGCACAGGACAAGGACTGAGGCTTTGGGCAGGTCCTTCTGTGAGGCTTAACATGTCCTGTCCAGTTCTGGCTTGAAGCCACCTGGCCCAGGCATCAGTGACAGGTTTTAGAGCTTGAATGGTCAGAGGCTGGACACTGGACACCAGGCCCCTTCCTTGCCAGCCAGGGGCTTTGGGGAAACACTAGTAATTCCCTGGACTTTCTCTCAAGAAAAAGAATTCATAGTCCCAAGTCGTGGAAGTGCTGGGTGAACAGAGGGTCTGCAGAGCCGACTGACCAGGAAAGGCCCTCCCCAGCACTCACCAACCCTCTACTGTCTGCTGACTAGAGAGGACCAGCTCCTGTGAGCAGTGGATGTGGGCACAGTGTGACAAGTGGGGAGCACCAGGGAGACTCCCCGAGGGGTGGGCAGGATCGTGAGAGGAGCACCGTCCAGTCGTCTGTGTCCGGAGGCCTCTGTGTCGTGGTGTGGGCCTTGATGGGAAACTGAGGAGAAGAGCCCAGGGGGAGCCTGCGTGCTGTGTTGGCCAGGGCTCGGGCTGCCTTCAGCCACGCACTTGTGACCTTGTCTGAAACCACGTGACTGTCCTTGATAAGCTGCCCAAACAGAATCTGCTCCTTCAGAATCTGCCCTCTAGGGTCACAGGGCTGTTTTCCAGCCGCTCTTTGATCTGCCAAGGACACAAAGCTCACTGTGGGGCGGTGAGGAATGGAAGCCGCCCGCACCCAGCCCTCGACCTTCTCTCCCTCTGTGCGCCTTTGCTAACCCACCACCAGGCCCTGTCACATGCAGAATATTTGTGCCTCCTCCATGGACAGCCACTGGGGACACCCTTAGCCCCAGTGTGATGGTGTCAGGAGGGGGTCTTTGAGGGCAATTAGGTTTCCATGAGGTCCTGAGGGTGGAACCCAGGATGGGATTAGCTAGTGTCCTCTCTGCCACGTGAAGACATAGTGAGAAGGTGGCCAGGAAGGGACCTCACCAGGAGTGGGAACTGTCTGTACCTGTCTGAGCCCTGAGGAAAACAGCCTGTGGCTCACGCCACCCATCTGCCCCATCTGCAGCTATGCAACACAGCGGCCAGGCTGATTAGGTAGCACCAGAAGACTGAGGCTCTCAACACCCCTGAAAGCCAGGGGGAACCCCAAGCCTGCCGGAGTGTCCATGCCCAGAGCTGCTGAACGGGTTGCCTGGACAAGTGGCACTCTGAGTTGACGTTTCCACAACTCAGGACAATGTCTGCTCTTGTTACTTCTCCGTTTCCAGGAATAACCTCCAAGCTCTCGGGGAGTGGCTGGTCTTTTCCCACCCCAGCTTGACCCTCAAAGCCCCCTGGGACCCTGGACCCGCGGCAGTACTCACATCCAGAGACTCCAGGCAGTACCAGCAGAAGGCGTGCTTACAACTCTTGCACATCATCTGGGCGCACCCTTCGTCTCGCTCGATGTAGACTTTGCACTTGGGGCAGCGCTTGATGGGGGCGTCATCCCCTTCCATCTTGAAAGCAGAGCTGTAGGAGAAAGTCCGTGAGGGACCCGTGCAGAGGGGCCCACCGGAGACCAGCAGGCAGCGTGGGCCACACGGGAAGCATGGCTGACTGTGGTGACCAAGACCTCGGCTTATGAAGTGAAATGAACCCAGCCTAAGAAGCGGGGACTTCAGAAAACCAACAACCAGAACACTGCCCCAGCTGGGCTGGATTAGGACTTTAAAAAGGAAAAGCAGTGCATATCTAAAGGTGGGTGCATAGAAAACACAAGAGACAACAGGGCAAAAGGCTTCAAGGGAGGAATGTGGGTAACGGTGCTAGACTGAAACGTCATGTGCGTCTTCCTGTGCTCGTGTTGATTTCCAAAGGGCTGATGGTAAACTTCATGCAATTCACTGTTGTCAGAAAGAACTAAGTTATGAGCACACATAAACAGTCTATTTGCTTTCACAGATCTAGATGGCTCGTCTTACAAAACTGTTTTCCTGAGCATTCTGCTTGGATTTGCAGTGGCTATCAGTGCAAAGGGCTTGGGCCTGGGGCTGGGTGCCGGCTCTCCTACAGCCAACTGGGTGAAGGCTCTCCAAGCCTCAGTCCTCGTGGCAGCGGGAGCATGAGAGAAGGCCACTTACAGCCAGAGCACAGGTGGCATCCTGCTTGTGTGCTGTGCTTCTAAAAGGGGCAATGACTTAATGCTGTGGTGAAAAGGTAGCACAGAGTTCAGGGATGATGTCCCGAAAAACCACAAATGCTAAGTGAAGTCACCACCTCTGATGGTGCATCTAGGGCAGTGCCTGAACAGACAGCGTCAGTTCAACTCCACAGGAGAAAAATGGGTGCACTCTGGGCCAAACATTCATTCACAATATGCCCACTGAGGCTGAGCAAATGCTGGCATTTTGCATGCATCCTGGCTGAAGGATCTCCCCCAAACATCAGAGTATGTACAGGAGTGAAACAGTCTCACTTCAGTCTGACTCATCCAGCTATGAGACGTGAACTTCCCTTATCATTTCATCCCCAGGTTCCTAAGTGCACTGAGGCCCATGCCCAAGCTGAATGTGATTCTGCTTTGTCCACTGGTAGAAGGAGACAGGCCATAAAGCTCTCCAGAGAAGCTGTGCACCCTGGCAGCTTGGAGCAGATCAACCCTAGCTAGGCTCTGACGCCTTATCTTCATGGCCTCCTCTCCTCTCCCCAGAGCAGACTAACCTGGCTACCAGCATCATCTCTAAGGAGTGGAGAGAGGACCAAGAGGTTTGCACAGGTCAGGTGCAAAACACAAAGGCTGCCCACACACAGTTGCTGTCTGTGCCGTGACACAAAGATGACAAAGCTGTCTGTAGCTCAAATTCTTAAATTTACAGGCAGATTGCAGACGGGACCAAGAGTGAGTGAGGTTGCCCTCATGACAGATGGACCAACACATTTGCACGTGCCTCTAAAGGCGAGACTACAGTGGCCTCTGACAGTGGAGGTTAATCCTGCAAAGAGCCTAAAGTCTCAAGGGACCAAATCCTGAGACTGAGGCTGATCGTCAGATTAGCTAGAACTGCTCTCGTGTAAAAGCCAGGAGTGGCCTTAGAGTAATGAAACCAACATTCTCATGTGACCCACAAGCTGATGTTAGAAGAAATGCCCTGGGCAGAGGCAAGACCACCAGAGGCAAGACCATACACGCTTCGGGGATGTTCAAAACAAAACCTGTGGGAATACCCAATCTGATGCACTATGTTCTGCCTGAATGCAGGCACGGTATAGACTGTGGCCTTGAACAATTACTGGTATCTGGATCACAGATAAAATTACTCACAGATAAAATTACTACTAATAACAAGTGTTAGCACTACTAAATTTAAAAGGGTGGACTGGAGTCTGTGGCACTTTAACCACAGTCTACATGCCCTGCGGCCTCAAGGGGTGGCAGGATACGCTAATGGGTACAGCTGGTCAAGTGGGGACAGAAACTGGGCAAAGGGAGGATTTAACCTAAACAACAACAAATCTACTACAACTAAGTGTTTGCAGTCATACATGGCAACAGCCTCATTGGGGGAGACAGGAGGGTGTTAAGAGGACTGTGGGTTTCTCCATAAGCCCCCTCCCAGGGCAGTGGCTGGGGCTCAGCTCCCACATGAGAACACAGACTTGGTATGGCCAGATACTCAGACTCCCAGAGAAGCCCCAAACTCCAATTTTTATGTGAAATGTCCTGATTTTTAGATGTTCACAAAATTAGACTTGTTATTCTTGATTCAAGTCGCCCTTGTGAAATAATTTAAATGAGGCTATGATATCAGGGATGGAGAAAACTGAGTCATTAGGCCCTAACCTTTGCTCTTTCTATGAAAACGTCTCCCCAGAGGAAACCCAGGGCTGGAAGCCTCGTCCTTCCCGCCTGCAGCAGATGCTCTTTTTCCCAACCTGCTCTTCCTGCACAGGATGAGGGGACCCACTCACTCTCACCAAACAGCCCCTTGGCTGCTTCCTGGGGCAGACGCCCTGACCTGCCTCCTACTTACGATTATTTTTAATGCAACCAAACAAGAAATGTGTTTCCTCTAGCAAAGTTTGGAAGCATCTAAAACCCCGAGTCTAAGCGAAGAGAGATGGCTGGTGTCTACGTGGCGTCTGAGGGCTGGATGCATGCAGCTCAAAGGTAGACACACACAGCCCCCTGTGGGAGCTCAACCCAAGGGAAGAGTCAGCCACGGAGACAGATGATTTAAAACACAGCATGTCGAGAATGGCCAGTGCAGACTGTCTCCAGGGGGAAGAGGGTGGAGTCATGACCCTGCGCTTGGGTCGGGCAAGCTCAGCAGAGGGGACTCAAGCCCTGTCTGAAAGGTGGCAAGGAGTCTGTGGAAAGCAGGAGCCCGGAGAAGGGGCACTAAAGGCATAGAAACCAACAAGCAGACCAGGAGTGGGCCAGGGATGTGGCGTGGGAACTAGAGGTCCTGTGGCAGGATGTGGAGAGAGGAGGAGGGGGAGAGAGGAAGACACGGAGTAGCTAGTGCAGATGCCTCAGGGTAGGCAGTGGGCAGACATGGCAGTCTCCCCATCTATTGGGAACCTGGCCACTCTACCTAGTAGGGCCAAGTGACAGTGGGAAAAAAAAAAAAAGGAAAAGGAAAAGGAAAAGACTTGGGTATTACCAATTTCTTATGGTTCATTCTATCAAATTTCAAGATATACAGAATGAGGCTACAAAGTCTACCTGGGCAAACAGCAGGATCACCTGGCTGTGAGGAGGAGTAGGGCAGAAACCCTGCCTGCTTCCCAAATCTCCCAACAGACATGGAGTTTTAGGGAGACATGTGTCCTCGGCTTCCGTCAGCTGAAATCCTGGGTTGGTGATCCTGGGGTCTACACCCCACCCCTGCTGAGTCCTGTTCCTATACCTCTGTTCAGGATCCACTCAACACTGCACTTGTGGAAAAACAGGCATGGCAGGACTCACAACCCGCATGGTGACAACTGTCTGCACATTCGCTTTTGCAGGCAGGTAGTGTAGAGTGTGGTTCTTGTGGATTCTTATATTTTCAAAGTCTTGCCTGGTCCTGGTGAATGATTCTCAAAAATCAACCATCAAACACATAACTACAATCTCCAGAAGGAGAGTGCGCATTGAGGCTGACGGATGCACAGCCATGTCCCCCAGAGGCACTTTCCTTCTCCCGGCCTGCAGCCCGCCCATCCATCCCCCCCACCGCCCGGTGCAGGAGGTACCTGGTTTCTCCAGGGAGGAAGGTGATGGGCATGGTCTCTGGGCAGCCTTGCCCGGGGTGCCAGCGGGCTCTGCAGGCAGAGCAGAACTCCATGTCACAGGCTTTGCACTGCACCAGCTGGGGGGTCTGTAGTCCCATGTCCTGGAGCTGGCACACAGCCTGGCAGGAGGATGCTGGGCACCATGTCCGGCATGGATCGAAGAGCACCTCTAGCAACAGGAGACAAGACAGGTGAGTCAGACCTGGAGCAAGGGGGGCTCACGGGATGGGCCTGGAGCAGTTCTGTTGGGCACTGACCAGTGTGTGGAGCAGGAAGGAGGATGTTTAGGTAAGGCGACCAGACAGGTCAGCCCTTGCAACTCTGTCCTGCTCTCCCACCTCTGCTCCAGCTCCTCCTGACCTCCAAGCCTGTTCCTGTGGTGCAGCAGATTTCCAAACACCCCAAGTGTCCATGGGGATGCTGCCCCTGTACCTTTAACCAACTGTGTCCCCCAGGAAGGTCCTGCTCACCCTCTAGGACAGGCTCAGAGCTCTCAGGCCCCTGCACTCTGGAGAGCTGTGCCCTCCTGTCACTGTATGCACTTTGAGTGCTGGCACTGTGATTCCTTGTCTGCCCCAAGGACCCAGCTTCCTGAAGTCAGGCCTATGTCCTCTTATGGCCTCAAAATGAGGCCCAGGGCTCAGCAGTCTGCACTTGGGTCACACTTGTTAAAAGACAGTCAGAAAGGAGGAAAGGAAGGTGTCTGAATTAGATGGTTCATCTGCCTAACACTGTCTCCCTTCCCAGATTTAAAAAAGCCACAAGCTAAGTACTGAGTAAAATTAATCCTCTGCCAGCCGGATTTCACCTCTAAACTAGAGCCCCAGGCACTAAGAATCCCGATTTAATGGAATTAGTCAGGAAGTTTATTTTTAAAAACAGGATATGCTGACACTCCTCTTTCTTCACATCCTTTTCCAAAAACTGCATTTATTTAAACAACTGGTCCTGGGCTGCCCTTTGCAGTAAGCCTGGCTGTTCCCTTCACCCACTCCTGCCCCGGCAGACACTGATTTCTCAGTGAGGCTGGGTGGGGGAGGAGGGTCACATGGAATGCCTGCATCTGCCAGGAGGTGATCAGAGCCCAGTAGCTCCAGGGCTCCTGTCAGCTTTTGGTTCCTGGGCTGCTCAGTGGGTAAGGCCAACCTTGAGAAGCAGTCTTGGGAATTGTGCTGAGGCCACTCGGAAAGCAACAAAAGCCCCAGCAAACCTCTCAGCCCTGTGACTGGCGGCCAGACGGGTCTGGCTCACCTGCACGGAAGATGGGAGCTGGACTCACAGGGAATCTGCAGCAGGCTGGGGTGGAGGGGCCCAGACCTGGCCTGGACAACATGGTTACTAAATCCCTAGCTGCCCTCAGGTATATGCCTTCCTGGGGTGAACCCATCCCTCAGTGAACCAGCAGCCAGACTCAGTGCTCCAGAAACAAGGTCCTGTTGGGTGTAACCTTGATAATGACCTAGTCATCTAGCACAGGGGCTGGAACCCTGTGGGAAGGGCCGGGCTGCGGACCAGGCGGCTTCTGTGGCATCTGCTCGGCTTTGATGTTGGGGAAGACTATAAACAAAGATCTGGGAAACCGCATGACAGCATGGCTGGCCACCTGCTGACCCGACAGGACTGTCTCCTGCCTTTCGTAACCAGGTGAATCAACCAATAGCACAAAGCCACCACCTCCGTAGGTCTGGCGGGAACCAAGAACTTGACAGCAAAGGGGCCCTGGAGCTAAGGAACCTGCGGACACCCTCGAGGCGCCCCTGGTGTGAGAGCATGGACAAAACCAGCCGCAGTTTCCCTGAGAGATTCCCGGCTGTCCGGCACACTCTGTGGAGGCGGAGCCGGGTGACACAGCAAGCTCGGGGTGTGCTCGTGAAGCTGGGGGGCATCGGGTGCTCCTTGCCATCTGCCAGAACTCAGGATGGTGCAGGAAGTGGCCTGGGCAGCTCCCACGGGAAGGACAAGCGGCTTGCTTGCCTGGTGGCCTTTGAGGCCCTGACTCATGCCTGTGCCCTTGCTTGCTGGCCCTGCCTGCCCCCTGTGCACTGTGGGTGAGTCCAGCCTGGACCCAGACTAGGTATGTGTCCTCCACCTGCACAGTTGCGATGCAGGCCCGCAGGACATGGGCTCACACACCTGCTGGACACAGGATTCAGAAGAGGAGTCCTCCTGCTCCTGCCTCTCTGGCCAGTGCGCTGTTGGCTGGCAGCCTGCCCAGAGCCGACTGTCTGCCTAGACCATCAGGTCCCCACACTGGCCCACCCACCCCACCCCACCCTGTGCTCTGAGAGCCTCTGACAGCAAGACTTCCCCAAATCGGCCGCCTCTCCTGCCCTTCCCAGAGCCTACCACCTCCCATCCCCACCCCCGCACGACAGTGAGAGTCCTGCTCCCTGCTCAGGGGAGGCCCATTCTGCCCACACGGAGGGGAGCAGAGGCCTAGTGAAGGTTTCCATGGTAACAACTCAATTTTGTGACATCAGTCCTTACACAGATGTGCCATGGCACTGACTGTCCCCATGTGAATTCCCTATGGGCAATGTGCTGACTGCCAGCTCCTGCATGGCCAGGGCCATTAAACCCCAGGAACACAGCCCCTGGTTTCTGGCTTAGACAGCTATTAATATCCCATTGTCCTTCCCAGCTGTGTACAAGGCAGGAACTGATGGACAAGGAAGTCCACAGCAGGCAGCTCCTGCATTGTATGCTCAGAGTGCATGCATGTGTGCCTATCTACCTCCCCACCTAGGTGTGTCTAATGACAACCCGCACTAGACACCGTGTCTTGCATATCATGTTATGTCCACCATATTCTATTCATGCATATATGAACCATATTTTCAAACAAAGCAAATAAGGCATTTTCTGAAATGGTAGAAGAAACTAAACAGAACTCTGATCCCCAAAGAGCTTTTAAGGCTGCTTGTGACTCAGGATGGTGACTTAGCTGTAATATTAGTTTCTAAACTAATCTTAATAAAAGAGGGTCCCAAGAGCTTCCTATTTGTAAAAAATGTTCAATGCTTTTCAAAAAGGTGTTTTGTTTCAACAGATTCGCTGTGAAGGACAAACCCAGCACACCCTCAGGGACTGCACTGCCCACTGGCTGGTACCCTGGTGCCAGCCAGTGGTGGTGGGTGGGGCGCTGCTGGTAGACAGTGAGCTCAGGCTCTTGTCGGGCCTGATGACTGGTGGGCACCGTGGCATATCTCGTTTAACCTTACTGACCTTGACTTTCTTTTTAAAACACAAAACACAGAACAAGGCTTGACCTTGGCATTCCTTTGCCCAGGAGCCATACACAAAGTGGGACAGAGTACCCAGGAAGGTGCAGTCCCTCTCCTGGAAGGACATGCACTTCAGATAGATGGACTCAGAGAAAACACCCGCAGCCTTGCAGGGTGGGTGCTCAAACAGGAGCAGACATGCTGCAGGCAGGCACTCGGGGGAGGGTGATCAGCAGACCCCTCTCAAAAGCCTGTCCCCACCAACGGGCTAGAGGTAACCAGGAGGGAGGGAGGGAGGGAGGTGCTCAGGGAGCACAGCAGCTTGAGAGCCCCTTCCCTTGGTGCCTGCTGGCCAAAGGCTTCAGCTGGGGAGGTGGATAAGTTTAAATTAAAGTCAAGGCTGCTAAATCAGATGTGACACCCTCAGTCTAAATAAGGACACATTTGCAACTTAAACTCACGACAGGATTTTTTGGTAACTAAATGCTGTTGGAAAAGCACTGAAATTAGTTTCCTTCTAAAACGTCCTCCACTGACCAAACTGTAAGGACGCAGCAAGCCCAAGGTTGCTTTCTGATCACTTCTCCAAGCCTGCTTGCTCAAGCAACCAGATAAAACCCATAGCTATGTTTTAGCTCTGATGTGCTCCTGTTTCATTCAGACAGGTCTTTTGTGGTATTAAGTCTGGATTCTTAAAAAAAAAAAAAAAAAAAAAAAACTTCTAGCACAATGTCAGTAAACTGTTTTCAAGTGGTAGCTTTGAGGGGGTTCTTTTCTAACCTAAGTCAAGTTGGCTTCATTTTTATACAAGAGAAAAAACATTTTTGATGAAGTCAACATACTAAAAAAATAAGATAAATTTATTAAGCAGGAGAACTTGCACAGCTGCATTTTTAAATTAAATTTGATGTCATAGAAAGTTCATATTCCTGTAACCTAAGCAACCCCTCGTTTCTGTCAAGATTCTCCCTGGAAAATATTTTCAGAAGAGACTAAAAGCCTCACGAATCCTAATTAATCAATTTTATAGCTCCCCACACTGACTTCAGCACTGAGTGATATTACGTTGAAGCTTTGAACTGCCCCAGTGTAAATGATAAATGCCAATTAAAGAAACCAACCCTTTAAAACAAGTTTCAGAGCCATGAAAACTCCCGCGTGATGTTCATGGGGCCGGACATGTGGGTGCTGCTGCCGCCGGGGATGCAGGCCTGGTGGGGGGGATACAGCTATCCTCAGCATTTCTACAGAACACTTTTCAAAAATGAAGGCCATGAGCTTTCAGGGACACGTGGCTTTGACCTGCCCTGCCGTACACTGCCACCTGCCCCAAGGTCCCTAGAAGCCAGTCATCCAGGCTGCAGGTCAGCTGGGTAGAGAATCCTGGTGAGGGCAAGGCCTGGTTGGGACAGAGGGAGCGTGGGCCTCAGGGGCCACCAACCATGCTGATGACCCCAGAGCCCTGTGCAGTGTCCTCACAGTGAGGTCCCACAGAAGGGGACCTGCCCGTGTCTCTTCCACTGCTCTTTGGCAGATTTGCAGGCAGCTTGAGGCCCAGAACATACATGAAAAGAGTCCAGTGGGGCCCACAGCCTCCTTCCGAGACATTGTATGATCTGGGGTACTCTAGAGAGCAAGGACAGAGGCCCCCCCTGAAAGTCTGTTTAATGCTTTGCCTTGTGACCCCAAACCAAGTCAAGGCTGCTGTCTACTGGCTCCCCACTCAACCCCGTGGTCCTAGGGACAATCCCGCGTCTGCATTAGGCTGCACTCCAGCAAAGAGAGCTGTGCAGGGCCGAGAGGGGAGGGTGAGGCTAAGGGTTGGGGATCTGGTCCCACCTGCCTGTTCGTGTTAGAAACCAGGAAGTTGGTCAGTCCACCTCTCTGGGCCTCAGCCTGGCAGATGCCAGCCAGCCTGGCCGAGCTGTGATGCCGAGACATGGGGCCTGATGATCCATCAGAGTGACTATCTCTACCTCAGTCACAGCAGGCAGGGAATCCATGCAGGCTGCATACCTGGACTCGGGCTGCTCTCAGGGTGGGGGTCCTGAGAGGTACCACTTCCATGATTTTCATCTTTTAAATTCAGGGCTAGACTCAGAGTTGAGTCATGAAACTGTTAACCTGCCTGCAGCAACATGTCCCATGAAGGTCATATCCCTTTAAGGCACCCGCACAAAACTCAGTCCCCATAAACAAATGGCAGTTCTTCCTGCTACCAAACAGATCACCTGCCGAGGCCTTCCCACTGTGAGCTGTTCAGAGAATTCAAAATGTCAGCTCAACTCTAGAAGTTCAATTCACATAAAATTTTTTGATCCTATTTTATAGCTTTTTCACTCCTATCAAATGATATCCACTTACACCTCCCCAGAGAAGCGCCCCCCGCAAAAAAAAGTTGCCTACATTGTTACAGCATCTTAATTGGTCAATACACTGGGCCACCTACCTCTTTCAAATTGTAGCTTTTTATATCTTTGCATAATTTCAGCCGCGACCATGCACTCAATCTAAAAGAAAAGAACATACAAACGAATAGAATAAGCTGAGGGTGAGAACAGAAGGCAAGATTAACCCGAGCAGGATCCGGAGCGGGCGGGAGCTATGCCACCACACTAGTGCTGTTGGCAAACCAGTTTGCTCATCTGCACGTGCCTCATCCTCCTGCAGGCGTCCCTGTTTGGGGCAGGCAGCATCCGGGCAGCTAATTGCAGTCTCTAGTCCTTCTTTGATCAAGAGCTCAACATACTGTTTCAGGCACTGAAAAAGAAGCAGGAAAGCACATGTCAGCATCTTTCCTTCCTCAGTGGAAAGGCGCAGTGATGCGCTGAGACACTGACCGGCTGAGCATGCAGTTCCACTACAGTTTTATATCTTCACTGTGGATCTCATAGCAACCACCAAAGCAGAGATTTAGCAACAGTTTTTCATCTGCCAAATGTCCCTAATCTGCACCAGGGACTGAGTGCTGGCTCACAGGGCCGAATAGGGGCTCAACTCTAGAAGTTGCACACAATCTCAGCACACAGAAGCCCATCACAAGCCGATGTCGGACACTGCCCTAAACTCTTTATCGTCCACCGTTCCACTTCATCTTTAGAATATTCCCACAAGAAACACGGATAGGATGGTCCCACCTTTCAGATGGGAAACTGAGTCACCCAAGAAGAATGTGAAGCTTACCCAGCGGGAGTTGGGTTCAAACCCAGGTTCACTTGTTGGAGTGTTCACCCCGTCCTGTGAGAAGCCACGGACGGCAATCCTCCTTTAGCACACCTCACCTACCTGGCAATGACTGATTCCAACTGTACTTTTTGGGGGCACTATTTAAAATTTGCAGTGAGCCCCAAATATCAAGCGGGAGACATTAGGCAGAGTGGATAGTGAAGGCGATGACACCCTCTCAGCACCGGTTTCCTCTGGCTTTACCTCACTAGTTACAGAAATCCAGTGTCCCCAAACAGCACATCATAAGCCAGGCCTACCCAGGTGGCCCAGACCTAGGGAGACCGGGGCAGGAACATGGAGTAGCTGAGCAAGAACTCAAAGAGCGTAGGAAAGTGGGGTCAGGTAGGGAAAGGAAAATAAGGTAGAACACCTCAATAGCATCCCCAAATCAACATCCAAACCTGGTCCCAGACAACACTGAAGCGACCTTGCTATGACCCTATAGTAACACCATTAAAATGCACAGTGATGAAAGGTGATCAACTTCACTAAGAGTGCGTGGCTATATGAAGGCATGGGTGCAACTGCAGGCCAACTGAAAGGCCTGCTCTTCTGTGAGTAGCAGCCCTGTTACTGTCTCTCCACCAGTCTCATGTTCCCAGTCCACAGTCTGATTAATCTACCTTACAGTGGAGTTGTGAAAAAGCCTAGAAAAATTCATGGAGAAGAGTATATTCCTGATATAAAGAGAATTGTTTGATCTAAATGGGTAATTCTCTCTCCAGTCTTGCAAACCAGGATATTTCATTCATCAAAGACTCAAGATAGACATTTCTTTAAAAATGGAAATCAAAGCCATCCCCTGAGAAAGCTGCTTCCCAGAGCTTTTCTCCAGAGTGATGGCTTCCTGTGCAAATGAGAAGGTGTGTAGCTGTGAGCAGAGGCCCTGACATTTCAGCCTCTATTCCTTTGGTCTGGTGAGGCTTTGATGACTGCATGGCCCTGAACTTGAACGGTCATGGCTACATCTACCTTTTGCCAGCCCATCCTTCAGGGACAGCGCCCCTGTAGCACCAGGCAGAGGCAAGCCTGGTCTCGGACACCAGATGGCAGGGTTGTCAGGGACAAACTCATCACCCCCCTGAGAAGGCCTTCCCCATGCCGAGGCCTGTGAGGAGGAAGAGTGGAGTCTTGCAGAGCCCACCATGGCTGCATCTGCTCTGGGCAGAACCGCTGACCCGCCAGGAGGCTCTGCTGCTGGTTCAGTGGGTGGTGATGGGCCACGGCAATGACCTGCTTATAGCAGGAGGAGAAGTGGAAGGTCCTGCCTGTGTCCAGCCAACACAAGGGACAGCAAGACCCTCAAGAGCATGGGATGAGACACAAGCAATGCTGGTCGCCGTACTAAGAGGCATGGCACAGTAGCCCAGTGCATTCAGGCCAGAGCTCCCTCAAGGGTAAGACAGGGATGCCCATCTTCCTGAGATTTTGCAACAGTAAGAAACAGTACGTAGAAGCACGTGTCATACAGCACCAACTAGGAACAGTGGCCCTGCTCCCTCGTCTGCCTAGCTGATCAAGGACTTATGAAACCCAGGCCCTCCACAACAAGCTCATTATTTCACATTCTGTAATTAAGTTTGTCTACGTTTGCTCTCCGTGGGACACCGGAATGTCTTAAGTCAATGGAATGCTGAAAACTCTGACACCATTGGGCAGAGCAGTTCATAATGACAGAGCACTATTATCCCTAAGATTCAAAACACAACAATTAAGACGGGTGTGAAAAGTCTCTTAACATCACTGTCCAAGAGCCTGCATGTGTCAAGGAGGCTGAGTGGCATCTGGCTGTAAGCAGCCCAAGGGTGGACGCCAGTGCCCTCAGAAGACATCTCCCTGTACAGAAAGTAAGAGGGTCCGTCTAGGGAATAACAACTTGTTTACCACAGAGAGCAAAAGAGGGTCTGAGTGGCTGATTGTGCATCCATCAAAACCAGCCCGTCTTCTTGCAGTTATGAAGTGGGTCATGACTCAGCCATGTTTCTCAACCTGGCAGCAAAAATGTCTTGGAATGTGCACAAAAGCATGAACAGAGAAACTTTTGTGACAATAAAGATTCAGTTCCAAGGCAGAGAGGAACACAGTTTCTCACGATCCTATCTATTGTAGCTCCCAGGAATCGAGTGCCTTCCAAGTGCCTGGCTCTCTGCTAAGTCACCTACGTTACCAAAGAAGCATGCATGAGGGTCTAGGAGGTGTTACTGCACCCCCCCACCCCCCCACCCCCTGGCGGCAGAAACCAGGCTCTGAGCAGCCGTGCTCTGTAAGCACAGCACCAGGTGTACCTGACTTCAAAGTTGGTGGGTTTTGTTGAATGGGTTCTAACTTTTTGCCCACTTCTTCCTCAATTAAGAACTCTTTTATAAGCAACCATTTATTAAGTCTTTTCTGTTATCTCAAGCATTGTAGGGCAAAGAACTGTGTGCACCCTCATCTGAGGAGGCCCGCGTCATGGCGAGCACGGGGCGCTATGACTGCACTGAGCCCCCAGACATGCAGACCTCCTGGCCTGGAGGGACTCTGCCTGGCCACCTAAAGGCAGCGCTGGGGTCCCTCTGGGTGGGGCCAGGGAAGACTCTGGGAGATGAAGGGGGCCCGAGGACAAAGGAATTCCAGGGAAGAGGCATCAGCTGCCCGAGGGGAAGAAGCGGAGAGGCTGTGGAGCCACAGAATGTTCTAGGCATTTCATTTTCCACTGTGGCTTCCAACTCCAAAACCCAGTGAGGAGACAGCCTGCTGATCTGCAGATGTTTCCTGCCAAGAAGATGTGGGACAGAGACGTGGCTGCCTCACTCCAAACCACAGCAGGTCTGTTTTGCCTCTTCTCCTCCAAGGCCTTGGCTGCCGAGGTCCCTACCCGCAGAGGGAAGCACTCAGATATTATACTCAAGGGTGCTGAGTGCCTTTGGCCTACCAGGAACCACAGCTTATAAACATCAGCCACAGGCCGGCCCAAACCAAAGCATGGACCCCAAAGAACAGGGTTTGAGGAGCAAGGGCCCTGGAGCTCCAGAGTTGGCTGGAACTCTGGCTCACCCACTTGTAGCTGCAATGAGGCCTCACATCCTCCGGGTGCAGAGTGAGCCTGGCAGAGAGAAAGGTGGTCTCAGGACTCAGGTGCTCCCTGGGCATTCTTCAGCACGTCTGGAGCCCTTGGTACCAGTCATCCATTAGTGTTTCTCCTCGACCAGACGGCAAGTTCTCGACAGTAAGGACTGTGTATTATTTTTCTTACAGCTAGCCGTGCTGGTAGGCAGGGAGTGATAGGCCAGTGCTGTACATAGGGACAGGCGGTAGAAGATGGATGGACAGACGTGCAGAATGTGCCCAGAGTAACCAGCTGACTGGCAGCAGGCATTCCTCTGCATCTCAGCAGAAGAGCTGGAGACCCGACAGTCTTCTACATACTGCTCTGGGCGACAGCTGAACGGCACAGCCCCGCCCTCTGACAGACCCCACAGACCATCGCAGAGGCGGAGGCTCCACCAGCACAGCCTTAGGACAGCTTCGTGGGACCCTGCCAGCAATCCTGCTGAGTGGCCTGCCCTGCAGGTAGAGCTAGGTATGGCACTCGGGAGGGACAGTGAGCACCTGTTGCTGGAAGGCTGTGGACTTGGTCCCGCATGACTTAGTGCATGGGGAGTGAGCTGTGCCTGCTCTGTTCTCTTTCCAGACACCTGTGACTGCTACTGCTCTGCTGCCACCTCTTCCAAGAGGTCGGCCTAATTACTCAATGAGTTGTCAGGTTCAGAGTTAAGTAAATCTCTGTCTGATCACGTGGGATCAGGCTGCCCTGGTAAGAAGGAATCAGAGCAAACCGTTTTCAAAGTGTCCTTTAGCCCAGGGCCCCTGTGTTCTGATGAATGTCCACAGGATGGCCTCATGTGTCTAGAATAGTTGGAATCAGGCTGTTGTGCCGGCTGGCAGAGACCACGACCTGAAACCCCATTCCTGCCTGCAGGCCAGCCCCCAGGGCCCAGGACCAGGTGCTTTCCTGGGCACAGACCAGGCCTCTCCTCTGAGTCTGAGCAGTGCAGAGGTGGGGAAGTCCAGCAGCCAGGGCGGCCTCTGCAGAGGCCTCCTCCTGGGGTTGGCTCTCAAGTGGGGACAGGCAGCCGGGGGTGCATGGACAACTTGGCGTGGGCGTGGTGAGTTCCAGAGCTGAGAAGAGACCAGAGGACTGGTGGGCATGAGCCTGCAAGCAAGATCGTGGGTGGGGGTCCGCATCCTCAGAATCTGGTCCTAACTCCCAGCGGAGGACTTTGCTGAGAGCCTGTGAGAGCTTCAGTTAGTTTCTCCAGCCTGTTGTGTGTTCCCTAGTCTGCAGTATGAAGAACGCCATGAACCTGGAAGAGGAGGGTTCTGTGAGCCCTTAATGAGAAATGGCATTGGCTCCTCCCACTTGGTGTTCTGTGCCAGCTCCCAGCCCACACTTTCACCCAGCACCTGCGGTCAGGCCCTGGTGTCAGAGCTGGGAGAGAGACAGGGCTGCAGCAGTCACCACTGCTCACCTTACCTACCAGGTGGGCCGCACAGTATGCTCCAGGGGACAGACGGGTTCCCTCGGACAGCATGCAGCATGTGCCTCACCTCAACTAGGGATTGTGGCTCTCCATTTTGAGGCTGGAAAGCTTTATGGCGATGGAAACTGTGCAGGGGTAGAGTAAGATTGGCAGGCGGGGAATCTCCTAGGAGTAACTGCACCAATTGTTGCTGATGCCCTACCCTTCCAACAAGGGTACCACCTGTGGGAAAGTGCATCTTTATCCCTTTGAAGGGTGAGCTCCCCCTAAGGCCTCCAGGACCCCTGCAAGCAGGGAAAGCCCCGGGTACAGGTGTCACGGCCAGGCATGTCAGTAACCAGTAGACAGATGCTGTCCTGCTCACATGCATTTGGGAAATGCAGGCTGGGTAGTGCCTGGGGCTGTGTGCGCTTGAGGATCATGGGGTGATTGGAGACAGGAACATAGCACAGTGTGGGCAGGCCCTCCATGCCACAGCATCGTTCTGGGTGCTTGCTGGACAAATGTTCCTCAGGACACCCACCTGGAGGACGCTGCCCAAACTCCTTCACGCCTGGGGTTCTAAGCTGACCTGAGGAGGAAGCCAGCCTGCGGGCACTGTACCTCCTCCTCCTGCAGACCCTGGGTCCTCCATCGCCTGCCCAGGTGTGGGTGACCAGAGACGCCCCAGAAGGGAAGGTGCAGGACCACAGAATCATGGCACAGGACGCCTTCTCCCTTCTCAGGGCCCAACACGCAGGGGCCTCCTGTGCTTCTCAGTACCAGGCGGAAGGTGAGATGCTGTCTACACTTTAATTCCTAATTAGGGGTTGCGGGGGACAAGCCCTGACGGTCTTGCTGCTTCCGGGCATTCCCATCAGTGCCCCCAGGACGCACGCGGTTCTGGCTTCCTCTTTTCACGTTCTCCAGATAAGCTTTGGGTCTGAGGTGGAGTCGCTTGTTCCTGTGACTCCCGTCTTGTGGAAGCAGAAAGCCATCCACAGTGCCACAAAAGCCTTGGCAGGACAGCCTGGAAGATGGAATATTCCAGAAGAAGGAACACAGGATGGCCTCTGACAGCCTGTGGGTGACCAGAGGAATACAAACATGCGGGGGACAGCGTGGAAAAGGGAAGCCCAGGAAGGTGTCCCCTCCTGGTGAGGGAGGCCATTCTGCGTGCAGCGCACCCTCTGGATTGGGATGAGGCCCACTGGTGTGTCACGTGGGTGGAGGCCACGGCTTCCCCTCTGTCAGCGTCTCCCTCCCTCCCACCCTCTCCATGGCAGAAAGATGTCAAAAGCAGGTTCCTTCCTTGTGGGGCGAAGATATTTTCCTGAGGCTTTAATGGGGCACGTTTGTTGGTTGTTAATCCAGTACCGCCGCCATTTCACTTCCGTGAGCCTCTGTTGATTAGTTCTTGAGTCCCGCACTGACCCAGGCGTTTGGGGGATGGAGCATGAGCCAGGAAGCCTTCTGTCCACGAGAACATCTGAGCAGAGCATCAACAAGAAATGGGAGGACGCGGGCTTGGATCAGCTCACCGTCCTTTAACCGTAGGACAGAGGTGACGGGGTGTGCTGGCCTGTGCCTCACACAGTGCCGGTGCCGCTGATGGTGAAGAGGCGGAGACACTGTCTGAGCGACAGACTCTAACACCACACCTGAAAAATCCACAGGCTGCTGCCCTTCCACCCAGTGTGGCAACTGGATTCAGAAGCAAGAACCTTGGCTGTGTGTGGTGTCAGGACGGAACCCAGACCTGGGGGCTAGGAAGCACTCTGCCGGGGCCGCATCCCTGGCCCGTCTTCGCTTCTTTAGAGAATGAAGAAAGGTTTGCTTTCTTCTGCTTCTTCAGATGATAACTGTGGTGTTTTAGTTTTCAGCTTTACGGTACCGTAGCTGACACTCAGACCGTGCGTGGGAGGTGCGCAGCTCGGGGCTCTGGGGACGTGAACACCGTGGGCCACCAGCCTGCAGCTGGAGAGTAGACATCTCGCCCACTTCTGCTTCTTGGCTTGGGGTGTTCTGGCTTTGCTAAAACCCCTCAGTCCATGGCCACAGTGAATCTCCAGGACCTGGTGCTGCTTTAGGAACTGCATTCACCCTGCCGCACCTCTGCCCTCGGAGCCCACCTACCCCAGGCCACGAGCTCCCGAGGACCTGGCAACCACCCGCCTCCTCTCTCTTGTGGGAGCTTATTTTCCCTCCCGAATGGGAAGGATAAACAGGACACAGGGTGGACTTAGATCGACTTGCTCCTTTTTTTTCCTGATGCATATGAATTTTGGATTCCAAGAGCGTGAAATCCCCATTCTCATTAAAAATAAATCATCAGGCCACAAAGGAAGGTTGGCTCCATCTTACAGACATTTAAGTGTGATTTCAAAATGTGGACATTCTCGTTCAGCACAAAGCAGTGAAAGACGACACTAGTAACGGAGTCCTCCAGCTACCACGGGCATCATCAGGTCAGCCCTGTCCTGATCTCAAGCGTGTGATTTTTAAACTGAATTCATAGGGAGGTGTGGGGAAGGTCTTCCTGACTGGCAAGGGAGAGTGTGTGCTGGGACAAGTCTTCTAGACTGTCCACCAGCCTCTAGGATGCAGTTTAAGGACCGCCTTCTCACCACCAGCCGCCGTCACCGACATCTAATCTGATTGCCTGCCTGAATGCACAAAGAATCCCAGCAACCTAGCGAGAGCCTTGACCAGGAGACCCCATCACCCACCACCACCATTGATCCAGTCACTTGTGAGGTCTGGAAAGAGAGGAAAGGGCTCATCCCCGTGTTCTTTTGAACATGCACTTGAGCCAGAGACCAACCAGGGTACAGAAGATGCACTGGCACTGGGCGATGGTCGTCATCTGCTCCACTGGATACTCCCCGAGACAGAGCTTGCAGGACACCAGCGGGTCGAGGGCCAGGTCCCAGGTGGGCCGGTACCTTGCTGTGGTCATCGCAGAGCAGTCTGAAAAAATGAGAGACGCATAGGGTCAGACCTCCTCACCTGCAGCCTTCCCAGGACCATAGCTGGGGTCACATCTCCTCTCACCAGCCCTGGATGTGAGCGGCTGGCTCTTGATGGGGCTGGAGTTCTAGACAGAGCTCCTGTGGATCCTCGGAAATTTTAATCAGGGGCCCTTGACTTGGGTCTGAGGTGGTTCCCTCACCATTGCCATGGTAACCTTCATGTCTATCCTCAAAATGGCAATCGCTCTCCCCTTCCCTCCATTTGACGTGGCACCTCCTTCCAACACAGCACCTACCCCAGGAGAGCAAAACCTTAGCAATTTTGGAGGAGAAGCTCTCATTGGATTTGGCTATTCTCCAGTGACCGCTGGAGAACATGCCTGGGAATCCCATCAGCGAAGCTTTGCTCCGCAGCCCCTGGGTCTGCACAAAGATGCACCTTCTCCAACCTCCTGTCCTGTGACCACCCTCAACCTCCAGAAACTGCCCTGTCCTATTGGCTTCTTGAGCCAGCAGATTTCCTGGAACATCAAGTTCCAGGAGGCATGGGTCTTGGGCAGCAGGATCCACTGTGTATAGTGTACAGTGGATCCCAGAACAACGCTAGAAATAACCCTCACTTCCCCAACCTCCTAGGACTCTGTCTGGCCACGGCCTAGCCCATCAAGGCCAGGGCCCTGGATTCCAAGTGGTTTTCTATTGCTTAATGGTGCACTACAGTACCACTGCTTGCTGGACGGTCTCTCTCCTGCCCCAAGCAGTCAGCAAGCCCGGGGGAGACAGAAAAGGTGTGTCTTTCTGGCCCTTAGCTCAGCACCTGGCCACAGGGCCTCCTAGTGAGTGCCTTCATCTGCTTGCAGGAACAAATGCTTGTGTCTGGGATGTTAATTTCACCTGGGCCCCTACTACTTGATTTAAGCCTCATGCCTTTATTTTGTGTATTCACGCTGATTTTGCAACAGATAAGTACTCGTTTTCTTATTCCAGTGCTCCTGCTCTTCAAACTCATGCTTCCTAAACTCTGAACCAAGAAAAATTCAGTTAAGATTCTAGATAAGATCTCTGCTGTCTGCGCACTCTCTGCTTGCCACCCAGATCTCAGGATCCACAGCGTATAGATAACAGGTGGCTTCCTTGGCCCTCCTGCTCTGCACAAGCTTTTGTCTTATCCAGCCTCTGACTTAGAGCCCACAGCTGATAAGCACAAGGACCAACACGACACAGGAAACACAAATGGCTCTGGGACCTTGGAAAGATTCAGAGAGTTCCCCAACCAAATCCTCAGAATCCATTCAGGAACTCCCTCTACCACTGAGAGGTTAGCTGATAACGAGGCAGCCTTCCAGGGTGTGTGAGTCTGTGCTGGAGGGAGAAGACGAGGAGGGAACATGCTGGACAGAACCCTCAGCCCAAGACCTCTGGGGTGGGCCTGATGTTGGAGAGGAGAAGAGGAGGTCATGTCCAGTCGAGAGGCAGGAAGATGTGACCATCTCTCACCAGAGGACAGGGTAGGGGAGAAGGAAGGGACTCTGGCTGGGGACTCAGTCCACGGGTAGACCAGCACAGGAGGGCTTAAGAGAGAGCCACACAAGGCCTGCCTCACCAACACCACACGGGAACCCAGGTGCTCCTGGGCTCTGCAGCTAGGGGCTGGGTCTCAGGTTGCTCTTACTCACGAAAGCTACCCCTAGGGTCAGGTTGCTGTTTTTCTTTTTAATTCACATCATCTCTTTCTCAAGTTTTGTCAGCCAAAGCTTCTTGGGTGCCCCTGAGCAGATATTCCCTGAAGACAAACCGCCTGCTGAATCCCACGCAGGGCACCGGAGGGAGGAAGCCAGCGACCCAGAGAAGCTGCAAACCCTGAACTCAGCAGATAAGACAGGGACAGGTGCAGAGCAGCATGAGGGCAGACACGTGATGGACAGGCCACAGGAGCTCACAGGCGAGCGGAATGATAGGAGTGGCCTGGAGTCACCCTGGAGACAAGGACAGCCATCTACCCAATGCTGCAGGGGATTGGCAGTGGCAAGGGCAGACCCAGCTCTCCCAAGTGCCTAAGAGTAACTCACTCTGAAGTACAGGTATCTCCACTTTGAAACAAATTCAAGTGATTTTTGGACTGGGTGTCGCCCTCAAGGTAATCTAAACAAGCCTCCTAATTTGACTAAAAGTGACAGCTCAGGAAGACTTGGACACCTGGGGTCACTCAGCTCTCTGGAGTGAAGAGGGTGGTTTCTCATTCGACCCTGGAAGTCATGTTCATTGGGAATGTTTGTCTGCACTCTGAATTCCTCACTATTGTTACTGTTACTATTATTGCTGTTGCAAATGCCCACGAGGGATTTCTGGGTCTACGTTTGTCCTTTGCGATTCTCAGTATTTTTTCTGTCTTAACCCATAATGATTTTTTTTCAAATCACATTCCTTTAAAGTTCAGTGTGCACAGTGACGGCTGTTCAGACTGGAACATCAGCCAGCCCTAAAAAGGATCCCAGTCCTCAACCCCAACAGTGAGCTTGGGGTGGGCTTCAGAAACCACCTAAGGCTAGAAACTTTCCCAAAGGACAGCGGCTGCCCCCAGCTTCCCTGGCCTGTAGAGTGGGACCAGCGGTTGCAGATGCCAGGGGGGGGGGCATGTGGTCCAGACTGCAGGGCGCTGCAGCACTGGTTTGGGGGTAAGGGAACCCAGCAGCCCTGGGCTCATGGCCATGGCTATGCGATGTCTGCAGGGATGACTGGCCCTCTTCTGTGCTCTCCCTCCCTGAGTCCCACTCACCTGCTCTAGCCCTCTACAGAGACGGTGAAGGGGGAGTGAGAAGAAGCATATTTAATGTCGGGGAAATGCTAGCTTGGTGAGAAAGAGGATGATGCCCTGTGGACTAGAGGACAATAGTTGTGCAGCCAAGCAGAGACATGATTAGAGTGTGCAGTCGGGAAGTTCACGGGTGAGGCATCCGTGGGAGAGAGCCTCCTGCCTGGGCATCAGCTGTGTCCTAGGGTTCCCGGGGGGACACGTGCCCAGAGTATGTGGCAAGGGGAAAATTCCAAGGCCCGAGGTTCCTGCCACAGCCCACGCCTGCCTGCGAGCCATCGCCTGTCCCCGATCCCCATGCAGCCTGCGCCCCAGGCCCAGCCCCATCCAGCCTTGCTCACTCCCAAGCCTTTTCTCCCAGCTCCAGAGCTTGGCTCCATTCCCTGTGGACAGCCTCGCTGCCAAGACCCTTGGCACAGCATGGAGGCTTGACCTCTCTTCCTTCCTCTTCTGCTGGACCACAATCTCTACGCACCCCCCAGACGATGTGGCTTCCACTGGCCTTGGCACCGGGCAACCTCAGCCCTTGCCTCTGCTCCTATTCCAGCCCCACAAGCCACACGTGAAGCAGGTCAAATCCCTATCTCAGGCACCATATCTGTATCCTTTTGTTTTTGCTTTTTTGTTTTGAGATGGGGTCTTCTGTGTTGCCCAGGCTGGCCTCAAACTCAAGACCTTCCTGCTCAGCCTCCCAAGTAGTTGGGGATTACAGAGGTGCACCACGGCACCTGGCTCCGTGTCCGTGCCCATTCTCTGTAGAGTGCAGTCTCTGAACTGCACTCAACATCATGATTCCGTTGGTGGCCACAGGACATAATTAAACAAGCCTATATTGTGCAAGCCCGTCACGGCCCTCCCTCCACAGCATGGCCCGAATATGATTCTGCAAACACCGGACAGCTGCAGACTGGCAACAGGAATTTGCTAAGAGAATCACAATGCACAACAAAAGAAAAAACAGTCTTTGTTTTCGTATTGTGAATGTCGAGTCATATGAAACAAGAAACTATTTTAAGAACATCTGGTCAATTATGAATATTATTCAATTACAGCAATTCCAAGTGTTTATAAGGCACGTTACTTATTTAGCATGACGGAGGACACGCAGTGGAGGAGGTATGGATAAAAGACAGGGAGACCTGGAGAGACAATGGCTAACCGAGGAAGACGTTCACCATATTAATAGAGGGGCGATGTGGCTCTGTGACGGAGCTGTCCCTTCTCTCAGCTCCAGGGCTGCATCCCTTCCACCCTCTCCCTCCTGAGCAAGGCAGGTGCCAGCCATCCCTCTCCCACTCACTCTCACGACTTCCTCTGGAAGCCCCGCTCTGCTTTCCTGATGTTGGCTGGTCACCTCCATGTCTCCTCCCCACTGGACCCCCTTCTCCATCCTTTCCACTTCTCCAAATCTTGGCAACCCTCCACGCCCAGCACCCACCCCCATGCCCAGCACCCACCCCCTGGGGTCAGGGAGTCTGCCCTGACTCCTCAGAGCCCTCACCTGTCCCCCTTCCTCTGAGTCTCTGGCCCTCCGTGGATGGCAGCAGAAGCCCTTCCTGAGAGTTTGTTTTACTCACCTCCTGGGCCCGCCCACAACTGCTGAAGCAGAACCCCTGGAGGTGGGGGCCCACAAGCTGGGTTTGCACAAGCCTTTCAGGGGATCCTGATTCACAGTACAGTCTGAGAACCACTGGTCTCTACCATCCCACTCCATAGCACTTCCCACTCTCCACCTGACTCCAAAGTCCACGTGGGCTCAACTCACCAAAGCACAGCTCTCCACAGCACCCAAACCAAACAGCCTGGGACGCCAGGCCTGGGGCTGGACTTTGCATGTCAGGCTTTATTTATTCTTCATCACAACTCTTTCTGGGTTAAATGTGGCTTCTGAAGTCCATGCTAGGAGTTAGTTCATGTCCCCAGCTTGACGCGTTTTTCAAGGGCGAGGGTCGTGATACCTCCTTGTGGGCAGTGTCAGTCACAGGCGGACACTCCATAATTACAGGTATGCAGCCACACATACATGTGCAGTGTGCGAGACAGCAAGAGGCTCTTCAGTGTACCAGGCACTGTGCTGATGAGCTTCACACGTTTCACACAGGAGGTGATGGAGCAGAGCTGGGTCTGTTACTATGAATTCATGTTTAGCTTAACATAGAGGCAGACGGTCATGTGATGATATTCGGATGCATGTACACACACTGGCCAGCACACACCCTGCGGTCCTTGTGTCCACTGAGGGCACAGACACAATGATGCCTCCTGCCAGAAGCACTGCTGGTGCCCAGAGGCTGGATTCCCACGTGCTGCTCCAACTTAGAGAACCAGGGTGTGGTGGACACAAGGTTGGTTCTAGCACTAGGGTAAGAAATACTCTGGTTGAGCTCGGAACACCCTGTGGTGCCAGAAAGCAAGACAGGGCTCAAAATAAACAATCTCCCACACATTGATGATATGTCAGAGCATCGCAGGAGCCAACTGAGAGAGTTCCCAGTGGCTAATGCTGAAAAACTCTAAGCAACACAGTAGCACGCGTTCCAACCTGGAACACAAAGCAAATATCCAGGAGGCCATAAATAAATGACTGAATAAATAAATAACTAAGCTAAAGGACTTTTCCCATGTGGAAAATTTCCCCACAGTTGGGGCAGCCAGCCCTCCCCCCACAAAGAAGGAGGAGGAGCCCAGCCTCCCGCATACCTTCAGGTGGGCTACACAGAGGGACCCCCAGGAAGGACTTCTGGTGACACTGCAGCAGGGATGCTCGAGCCCACAGTCTCAGTGGGGTGGCCATGGTCAGCAGCACAGAGGGCCTGGTAGACATGATGGGGACACTACCAACCATCACCCCAAACCATGATATCAAATAAACCCCAATTCTACAAACACCTGGCCAATGCCCTCAGAACCTCCAAGGTTTCAAAAACGAAGGAAGCCTGAGAAACTCTCAGGCCCAGAGGAGCCTACAGAGGCGTGACCCTCAGTCAAATGTGGGATCCTGGGGCAGAACAGGGAACTGGGTGAAATGTCCGTGCAGTCCAGATGACCCGCTGAGCAGGGACCTGACACTTCAGCGCTGGCTCCGGGATCCGGACAGAGGCACTAGACAGAGGCGAAGGGGAGCAGAGGAGGCCCCTGCACCAGGACTCTGGCCTGCCGAGGAGGCGTTCTAAACCCAAGTCTATCAATCTAGGTCTAAACTGCCCAAAGGAAAAGGTTATTTAAAAAGAAGAACTTTGCCAGTAAGCCAGTGGAGTGCAGACTGAACAGGAAGGCACAACACCTGAAACCAGTCTGTCCCCAACCTGCACTGCCGCGGCTGGCACTAAAACCTACGTGAAGCACAGGACTTCGTTTTTTTTTTTTTTTTTTCCTGTCTTGTTTTGAGAGAGAGAGAGAGAATTTTTAATATTTATTTTTTAGTTTTCGGTGGACACAATATCTTTATTTTACTTTTTTTTTTTATGTGGTGCTGAGGATCGAACCCAGAGACCGGCGCATGCTGGGCAAGCATGCTACCGCTTGAGCCACATCCCCGGCCCAGGACTCTGTTTTTAACCACTGGACTTAGGGCTGACTTAGAGTAATCGTACTCAAGCCCAGAAGGATACACAGTAGGCCCAACTTGGCCATGAAACATTTCTCAGGGAGGGTAGCTCACGAAGGTTCTGTATGAGGAAGAAAAGGGATGCCAGTTCTCAGACATTGCACAGTGGGGGCTCCCCTAAACTCAGGCTCTCAGGGGACTAGGGAAGGGCAGACGCAGTCAACAAGGGAGTCTCCAGGGACCAGGGCAGGAGCCACTGTCTACATTGTGCTTTCTGCACGGGGCCAGATGGTGACAGAGACACTGGAGGAAAGGATACGGTCCTGGAATTAAGCCCGGGCTGTGAGGATGTGGGCCTTTAGCATAAACCTCCCTGGTAAGGGGGCAGGTCAGCCTGCAGGGCAAGGTAGAGGTCGGCGTCTGACTGGACACTGAAGTGGGCGGGTGTCTGCTCACACAGAACCAGGGACCACAGCCTTTCCTGGACGGGGCCTCCCCCACCCCCCGGCACCTTCCCTCAGCTAGGGCACAGAGGGGAGAGCAGGCCAGGCTCTGGGCCTCTGGCTCCCGGACTCCTGCTGCTGCCCAGGAAGCATCTCCAGACGGACACCCTGGCTCTGGACAGAAATCCTGATCTAAGCGGCTTTGAGAAATGGTCAGCAGTGGCCAAGGCTGGGTCTGAGCCTCCCCTCAGGCCTCAGCAGAGCTGGACGTGGCTTGGCGAGCGTCCCCCCCGCCACTGCTGGGCCTGGGGAACCTCTGCCGTTCCCGGGGGTGAGGTCGCTCTTGCAGGACAGAACCCACAAGCCACCCTTCCCAGAGTGCTCGTCACACACGTCACACACGAGCTTGAAATGCCCAGGAGCTTCACCACTCAGGTCTGCTTCCCACAGAGGGGCCCAGATGACGCCTCTGACCCGTCCAGGAATGAAATGCCGCGCAAGACACAAAGGGCCTGTTGTTCAGCTCCAGTTTGTGCGCCCGGATCAGCATTGCACTCAGGACTGAGAGCGATGCTTTAAAATCAAACATCCAGCCATAAAATGCTCTTTGGCTCCTTCTCCCTTTCAGAGAGAGCTGCCTTCCTCCATGTAGCTTAGGGATTTGCTAACAAGCTGCCAAAACCCCGCCCCTACCCCCAGCCCACTTCCGCCTCTCACACACCTGGCTGGTGACACAGTCACTGTCACTTTTGTTTTGTCATCAGATAGGTCAGATGATAGGTGTGCACTGCAGGGGTCACCGGTGAAGGCTCTGAAGTGGCCTGATGTGAACCACCACGTGTGGGTGCGGCAGTCGCTCACCCTCTGTCTGCAGTTCATTAGCTCCTTCCAGTCGCCGCTGGGGATGGCCAAGATGGTTTAGAAGGGCCTCTGGCCCACTCAGCTGGGGTGTGAGGGCTGTGTCCTTCTGCTGCCAGGGCGATGAGCCTGGGGAATTCCTGGGTTTGCAGCTTGTCTGTCCCCTGAGCTAATGGAACAGGGCATAGGCAGGCCACAGAGTAGCAGGGGCAAGTCTAGGTGGAGAGAGGGCTCTCTGGAGACTCAGCCCTGGAATGGATGACCAGGGGACCCTGAGGCCCCACTGTGCTGTCGCGCCAGTAGCCTCATCTGCATCCAGGGGGCTGGCTGGAGAGCCTGCTTCCAGATTCCTGGAAGCACTGACCTCTAACCCTGACGCCCTGGCTCCTCTAGCTGGTCTGAAATCATGTGACTTAGCTCCACAGAGACAGGGGAAGGGATACTAAAGTGAAGAAGTGACAAAGACAGAATGTGCTTCCTGAAGCTGAAACCATCAACACAGACCAGTGTCATGATACCACACACCAGTGGTCAGGAGTCGTGTCCTGTTCCGGGGTCATCAGACCTTCGGCGGACCCTCCTGCAATCCCCTTCCACTGCATTCCCACACTGCCTGCCCCAAGTCTTCCTCTGACCACTGTTAGCATCCCAGAAACAGGCATTGGGCTTCTAGAAAGTTCTACACACTGTTACTGCCTCGGGACTACAAAAGCCGGCAGGGCGGGGTAGCCCCCCACAGGGCAGCCTCCTCCCTCAATGGTCACAACCCTCCCTCTGGTCAAAGCGCCTTTGAAGACCTCAGGGTGATGGAAGAGGGAGGAAGAAGATGCCACAAATAGCCAGGAATCTGCTCAGAGAAGCCCGGAGAGTGGCTGGAGCCCCCGTCTTTGGTCAATGTTGGCTGCAGGTCTCACTTTCAGGTGGGCCTCCCGCCAGAAGGTGAAGTCAAACTTGAGACGCTCAAAGCAGATCCCCTGGGACACGGGGTTGAAAGTTCCCACATGGAGTTTACTTTGTGGTAGTCTTTGCTTCTCCACAGCTGGTCAGGGAACGGAGGAGAGAATGGAGACACGGAAAACAGAGGCTGGACACCAACCCCAGGGAGGACACAGCCCGTCCACCTTCCAGTGCAAGAGAGAGCGCCCTGGGAAGGCCCTCATGGCCTAGCAGGAGGGGCTCCTGGAGCACGGGGCGGGGCGCTGCGTGACAGGGCAAGCCAAGCCGCCTTCGCCCCAGGCCAGGTCAGGAGCGGCCAAGTTCCAGAGGTTGGGGACACTGGGATCCGCAAGGCCACCCCACACACGTGGCTTTATGCTCCAAATTTCCCAGTGTACATTACGGCTGTGAAGAGGAACACAGCACTTCACCCCGGGGAAATGGCAACGTCTGAGGACATCAGGGCTTGCCCTGCCTGACCACCACACCACGCGTGAAAACGTTATTGGGACCCCATAAACGTGGACAATCTGGGACCAAATCAAAACCAAAAAGTAAGGCCTGAGGGAAATGAGAGGTGGCACTGAGTTCACACAGGCCGCAGCTGAGGCCTCTTTTTCAGTCACCCATGGACAGAACCATGGCTTGGTGCTGCTCTAGCTGCATGAAGAGTGGACAGAGAACAGAAGAGACAGGTACCCCCTTCCAGGAACCGGGGAGACCAAAAATAAATAAGATAACCAGAAAAAGACACGGCTGTGTTAGCTGGCCTTGTGTGTTCGGCAGAAAACGTCAGCAGGGCCAGGCAGGGGCCAGAGACTGTCCTGGGCGCCCTTCCTCCAGGGGCAGCAGACACAGTGACAGTTCACATGGGAGACCAGAGGATGTGCCTTCGTGGCACAATGACCAACAGGGCTGTGCCAGGAAGGTACCTTCTACATACACTTTGAAAGAAGAGTAGCTAGAACCCGCTGGCCATGTGGGGCTGGGCTGGGAGACGGGCAGGGGGCGGCGAAGGGCAGGGGGTGGCAAGGGGCTCTGGGACTTCCCACCTCCCACCTCCACAAGCAGAGGGCAGGGGTTGGGATTCGCAGCACCCCCACCTGCCCTCAAAGCCCCTGAGGGCCTCTGCAGGTGCTGGCTGTAGGGTACCCCCAAGCCCCAGCAGCAGGGACTCAAGCCTGAGCCAGGCTTTTTTTGGGGGGGTGTGGGGGCGGACGGTGGGTACAGCCTGAAAGTTAAGAATTGTTTTTTTTTTCTTTTTTTACATTTTAAAGATTATGAAACAAACAAGTCACAAGCAAACAAAGAATCAATCGGAGGCCACGGGGGCCTACACTGTCCACTTTTTGCCCTTCACAGAAGTTGCCAACCCCAGCTTTTCTGAGTCTGGCCTCCATCGGGGAGGCTGCACAGGGCCCAGGGGAGCACTCCTGACAAAGCTGGCACAGTCGGGAAACCCCCCAGAAATCCTCCAGGAGAGTGGGTCAGAGGCCAGGATCAACGACAGGAAGGGAGCCACCTGCTTCCGGAAAATGGCCCAGTATCTGCATAACAATGCGCCTGTGGAATCTGAGCTGCTGGCGGCTGGGGCTCCTCTCTGCCTCTGCCACAGCTGTGCTCTCACAAGTCTGCACCCTCCCCTCTCACCCCAAGCTCAGGCAGACCCTGCCCCCCAGGGGCTGTTCCAGAAAGAGGACAGCCCCAGGCACAGGCACCGAGCTCCCAGGAGACTTCTTTCAGGAAAAGAAAACTGGAGTCTTGAAATCCCCTTCTGCCACTTGGAGCCTGCCATGCAGCCCACAGTGGGCACAAACAAGGCCAATGCCCGTCCACCTGGCAAGCTGCGTCCATCCAACTCCAGTGTCCAGAGTTGGTTCAGGAACATCTGAGGACACCACAACAGGCCAATCCCGCCAGGACACTCCTGGCTTCCCTGACCTGGACAAGGATCCCCTTCAGGGCAAGTCCCTTTTCTATGCCATTTCCACACTCTCCTGTCCACCCCTGAACAGAGGCTGAGTGGACCTTTAATCACTCAGTTTTATGACCCACTGGCGCCAGAGCTGGGCAGAAGCTAAGGCATTGTGTGTCAGGAGCCTGGACCCTTTTCCAATGAAGTAAAGGTCTGAGAACTGTTAAGGGCCCTCCTTTATATGAACAAGCACAATCTGCCTAAGAATCCCCCAGCCACTTCTGCAGAGCTAAAGATGTGTTAATGCCACCAATTCTTATGTTTCCCAAATCACGTTGGCTACTCTCCATTAAATCACCCCCTCTCCCAACCGTCTGATCCTCTCTTTAAAACAGCCACCGCTGTAAGCAATCGTCCTGTCCCTCCTGTTCACTCCAGAGCCACCAGGGCACCTCCTCTTCCTTCTCAAAAGTGCCAACTCCATCAGAGAGGCAGTATCATGGGCCGACGGCTTAAAAACCTGGTCAGAGACGAAGACTGCCGTGTCTTGTTCTTCCCACTGCTGCCTAGTTCACTAGGTCAGGAAAACACCAGGCTCTTACTAGGCTCTAGTGGGCAGTGCCCGCTTCCTTGGAGGGAAGGGCTGGCTCCTCCTCTCTGTGGAGCCCAGCAGAGGGGATGCCAGGACCCCTGCAGCTGGCAACACTGAGGGGCCCCAGACACCTACTTTCTGACCAGTCATGCTTCACAGCCTCTTGGGATACACTCGGGATTAGCTGCAGTGGGTCTGCCTTCCACTTGATATTCTGCAATTTCCTCAACACCAGGGAGAGGGAAAGTCGATCCAATCATCTTCATTCAACAGATTAAGAACCAAGGTTTAAGAAAGATACTACACAAATCACCCCAAATCCCAAGATCACAAGCAGCAAGTCCGGGATTTGGAGCCCAGTGCCCCTCGGGACACCCACCCAGCTCCAGGGAGCATGTCCCCTGCTCCAGGCTGGGCAGTAACGCCTGTTCCCCACACAAAGGAGCAATTGCTAACGTGTCCCTTTCACCTTTAGAATCACAGGAAGTTGCCCTCTGAGAAAGAGTGGGCATTTCTTGTGACTTTGACACATAAGAAGAAAATCTTTGGCATTAGGGAGTCCACCAGGTGTTCAATAAGGCCTTTGGCTTAAGACGGTAAGGAGCAGGTCATTCAGGGGCCAGGATGCTCAGCGTCCCCGACCACACTTATACAGAAGCCCTCTGCTGTCTTTCCTGGCCAGGGCCAGCCAATGTCTGTCCTAACAAAGGGTTCACCTGCCATCTCACATGAGTGTCTCCCACCATCACCGCATCCTCGGTCAGCACTGAAGCCCAAAGGCCGAGGTTGGACCTGCCACAGCTCTCACAGCCCTGCAGAGACACCTCTTTACGACACCCCTGAGCCCCACGTCTCTCCATTCCAGTGAGCACTCAGGAGGGCTCACACCCAAGGCCCCCTCCCTGGTAAGGGGACCCCACGGCAGAGGGAGTCATGAGAGGGAGAGACTGCAGCCACGGCTATGCTGCAAGCCCCTTCCTGTCCTCTTTCCCCAGTATGCAAGACACCCCCACTCTCCGTTTTTCTGGGAATGACACTGAGAATCCACTAGGCAGAACAGCAAACCCCCAAACTTACTCAAAATGAGTTCTGACATGGTGGCAACGACCCCTGCAGGTGCAGAAACAGAGCTTGAATTTCAAGAGGACATTCACAAAAAGAGAAGAAGAGCCCAGACCAAGAGCGTCGGAGCTCAGACTGCAGAACCAGCCTGAGCGTCCTGGGCACGAAGCTTTGTGCAGAGCCCTCCGCTTGGGGGAACTGAGCCTCGTCAGATGAACTGACGCAACCCTTCCTGGAGGAAAACTGAGACGAAAACTTCCAATTATTCCCAGGAAAACCCCGATGAGGACCGGGAACCGTCTTCAAGGGGAGAAGCACTTGTCTGGGAAGGACCCATGAGATCTCGAGACTAGAAAGCTCGCTTATTCCCAGCCCCGTTCCACATGGGCCCGCACCCTGAGGACCTTGTCAGGGGTCCCTGGGCTTGCAGACAGCGGCCTGGGGAGCGGGCACAGTTGCTGAAGTGGTAATGGGTCTAATGGGACCAGGTGTTCTGAAGGACTCTCTCAGTCACTCGAGAATCATTAATACAAAATCACAGCATCAAAAATAACAAGCCCACTCCGTCCAACCAACGTCTCCCCACCCCAGCCTGTCACAGGGCGCTGCCACAGAGGCCAGCTATGAGGCTCCCGATGCAGATCCCTGCTCCCCAGGGCCACAGAGGGCCACAGGCCTCCTCGCCCTCCCCTGGCCTGTTTAGCCTTGTGTCAGGAGGGGGAGGGGCGGAGGCCGGTGCAGACTCCTGACCACACACCTGGCATGCCGAGGTCTCATCAGTCTCTCGCGCTCCTTGGGAACAGTCTGTGCCTCCCCACGGTGCACAGTAAACGCAAATCCCACCCAGCCCTGACCACCCTCGCTGTCTAGCGCTTGGCTTCTCTCCTGTTAACCTGTTTCTCTCTCCAGAATTGGACATCCAGGAGGGCAGTGACTTTGGCTTGCTTTGTTGACTACTGTAGCCCAAGAATTTATGCCAGCGCCAACAGAGAGCGTGCGCTCCATAAAATAGCCATCAAAAAAGTTTCAGTGAGACTCCAAAACTTACCACGTGGGAAAAACCTGGCCGCAGTGCTAGAAGTCACTTCCTGGGGCAGGGAGAGGCTTCCTAGTCCAGGGAGTATGGAGAGCCCTGTAGCTTTAACTACATGGAACAATGTGCCACGTGGACAGTAAATATTTACTGAGTGGATGACTTGATAACTGCCAGCAATGAGGTGTGATTTTCTCGGCAGCAAAATAAAAATGCTTGTTAAACAAGGACCACTGATGTTCAGTGTTGATTTGGGCCCAATAAATTTTATGTTGAAATTTTCAGAAGGACATTGTCCAGTCACCTGCACGTGGGCGGGTTGCACTTGTGTGGAAAGGAGCCAGGAGCCTCCCTTCCTGAGATGGGGCAGGCCTGGCTCCTGGCCGAGGCCCGCCCTGGGCCAGCTCTGCAATCTTGGCCCTGCTCCTGGGTTCCCCTCTGCACTTTCACTTACTGGTGGGCAGAATGATGGGCCTCGTTTTTCTCCTATAAACTCAGCGGCACATTGTAAAAACTGTGACAGCTTGGTTACGGTCCTGGAGGAACTAGTAAACAAACGTGGCTGGTGACGCCACGGCCTGTCTTGAGAGGCAACATGCAGCACTGCTGGCGTACTTTAAAGTGTCAAATACCTCAATCCAGTAGCCCTGTTTCTGGAAGTGGATCTGTGGAACCAAAATGTGGGGCATGAAGAAGCTCATCGCAGCTCTTCCCAATATCAGGAATTTGGAAGTGCATCGGTATCTTATTTCAAAAGGGATATCAGACCCGTCAAGAGAGAAAAATGGGAGCCTGTGTGTGGAAGGAAGAACACTCTGCAGTTCTAACCGGGGCCTTCAGGAAGTGGTGCTGGTAGCTGGAGGGTGAGCAGAAGAGCCACTTGCTCATGATGGGGTCACTGCAGACGCAGGGAGACACATGAAGACACTGGTTAGACTGAAAGGTTGCTTTTCTTGCTCCCACACGCCTTTATAGCTGTACATTTCAGAAACCACAAAGCCCAGGAAAGTCAAAATGAATAAAAATGCAAAACCTGCAAAACTTATCACAGACAAAAAGTCTCCTTAATAGCTACAACCTTCAGCAATCAGTAGATGAAGAAGCAACAACTTAACGAAAATGATCAAAGGAGGAGACAGGGGTTCCTGATAAAGAAAAAAAAAAAAAGACCCCGAGTGTATGCACTCTTCAGAGGATTGCAGGTTTCACTACATCCAGATGCTGCTCACTAAGAACAAATGTGCAAACACTCAATTTGTCTGGCAAAGCCTTCTGTCCGTGAGGCCCTGGCTAGAGCCACCAGCACACCTCCCGGCTGGAGCGCAAAGCCCTGCAAACGGGAAACAGGGATGTGCCAGCGAACTGCAAAACCTTGCCTTTCCCTCGCTGACCTGATGATCCCCCGCGGCCCACACAGGCAGGCAGCCGTGGTGGTGCTTAGGGCAACACAGAGAGGCTGGAAGCAGCCCACGCAGAGGGTTACTGAAACACACCAGGGATGGCTTGCAGCAGGGACCGGCTCTACACTAAGAATGAAGGGCCCCCAGTTCCAGGGCTCAGCCTCCTCGATCCAAGGAGCAGAGGGCGCTCACATCCCTGTGCCTGCGTGTGCCTGCACTCGCGTGGGGAACCCGGGGATTCTAATGACAACTGCCACCTAATGGGCAGGGCAAGAAAGGATGGACACAGATGTCACCACATTCTCAGTATGAACTTTAAATGACTTCAGTCATAAACGTTACGGATTTTTAGAAATTACAAAGATTTTAATAAACATGAACGCCATTATGATAATTTAGAATAAACCGACGCTCTGGCTCCTCTTCTGCTCTCTCTCACGCCGAGGAATCATGCCTGCTCATTCCAGACTCCACTTGCCGGCTCGAAGTTAGGAAATGTATTTTAGTATCGTATAAATTATGGAGAAAGTTCCAGATGATATTTTGATACACGTTTTCTTCCCTGAGCTGAGTTCCAAAAATGTCAGTGTATATCTGTTCTCCTATGAGTCTCTTCCTAATTTAAAATCTGAAATTCATTTTATTGTCAAAAGGTGCGATATCCTTGACTCATCCGCCTGTCAGAGCTGAGGAGTTAGACAGGCGTCTGTCAGATCAGGGAGCGAGAGAGCCAGGTGCCAGCCATCCAATGCGTTTGTTCTTCCCACAAGGGAAAAGGAAGCAATGCTAAGGCCAACAGGAAGCAGGAAAGTCAATGGGCAGCATATCCGCAGGACTACGGTGCCAACCCCAGGCCTTCATCTCATAGAGCTGGTGAGGTGGGCGTTGTCACCCCCAGAGAGAAGAAAACTGAGTTTGCTGATGCCACAGAGACCTGCGTGGTGGAGACAGGGCCTGGACTGGACAGCGTGGCTCTAGCCTCTTACCCACAATCCTCTGCATGATCACGCTCTGCAGTGATACTGGGAGTGCCATGCGGGAGCCATGTGCTTCTTGACAGCACGAGGCCAGTGCCCAGCGGCCAGTCCTCCTGAAGAGCTCCACCCTGCCCGTCGCTGCTGATGAGCAGGAATCAGCCAGCTTCCCTTCTCACCTTCCAACTGAGCTGCAGCTGGCACAGGACGGATCCGAGACCAAATAGTGAGCACCAGCCACCGCCCCAACAGAGACTGCACCCCTGATCCTGAGGCCCATACTCGTCCTTGTACAGGGAATACTGTGCTGCCCTGAAGCCCAGGAGACGTGGAGGCCAGAGGTCAGAAAGCTTTCTCTGTAAAGGGCCAGGAGGTAAGTAGGTCAGTCTCTGTGGGCCACGGGGTCTGTGTGGCCACCAGCCACTCTGACCTGAGCCACCAGAGACAGCGAGGAAACCGATGGCATGGCTGGGCTCCAGCAAAACTTACTTGGGCCCCCAGACCATAGGCTGACCTGGGGGCAGAGACAGCTTTCTGTAGTAGTGAGGTTCTTATTTTTCCCAGCCTCTGAACAGTGTTGAGTACAGTGACAAAGAGGTGTTAAATTCTACTCCCACGCCCAGAGCTTCAGCCTGCGGGGAAGGCACTTCCCAGTGTGGTCCTTCCCCGCCTCTCTGCCAGGGCAGCTCTGCAGGGACTTCCAGCCTGGAACTGTCAGGTGGCGGGAAGAGCCTGCTCTCTGGGCCACCTGACAAAAGCATTTCATCTTTTGGCTTGATGACAATGTGACGACCTTCTGGTGACATTCACACGGGAGACACAGAGAAAAGTGCAATAAAATCACCTCAACTTGTCTATGTCAAAGAGGTGGCAATCACGGGACAAGAGCCCAAGTCTCTTTGTCCACAGAGCCTGAGCCCGGTGTCATAGATGACATCCTGTACTGGAAAGCTTCAATCTTCCAGGATCAGGGCCACCAGGTCTGAATCCCAGCTCAGCTACCCAGCCTCAGCTGCGGCACGTTGCCTGGTAACCACAGCTCGCCACTCTCGTCTGTCCTAAGCTGTCCTGGAAGCACACTGCCCCGTGTAATCCTCTCAGCAAGATGGACAAGGAAGCTTTATCCCCATTTTATGGGAATATGGAGGCACAATAAGTGTCACGGAATTAGTAAATGTCACAGCCTAGTTCCAAGCCAAAGCAATCCAGCTGTAGACCCCAACTTCCACCGTCGCCTGGGCGTCTTGGTAATGCTGCTGCTGTTACTGTGGTCACCACACTGCCATCGCTAGAGGACTCACACTTGTCGAGCCACAACTGACCTCATCAGCCTTCTTACTGATGGGCTTTGCCGATGTCCACGTTGGCATGACATTTTCCTCTGGGAGTTGAGGCCTGCACGAGCCCAGGAACAGAAGGCTGTCCCTTGTCCCTATCAGCACACACAGTGTCCAGCCCTGGTCGGGACACAACCAAGACACAGGTGGCTGCCTTGTTAACTGTGGTCCTAAGAAACACGTGTGGCCAATGGCCAACCCCTAAGGTAAGACAGTTCATATGCTGGAGGCCAGGAAGGGAGGAGGCCACAGCGGGGTTGCCAAGGGGACTCTTCCAGGGCCACATTCCCACCCCAAGAGACAGCAATTAGCCCACAGAACAAGCCACCTGGGGCTGCTTCTGTTCAGTCCCACCCACCTGGAAAGTTGCTCTCGAAAGGAAAACCAGGTTCTGAATACTCAGATTCATGTGCAGTTCAAGAGCGTCCGAGGGGTGAACACGGGAAGTTGCGTAACCGCTCTGCAGCCGGGGAGGTTTCTCCCACCTTCTGACAGATTCAGGAGGAGGCTCCAGCAGTTCAGACCAGTCCGTCCTGCTGCAGGACGGCCCTGCCCCGGGAGCCTGTGCCTGAAGTCCCACGGCGACTGGGGACGAGGGAGGGAAGAGGAGGTGGGCAGGCAAAGTCAGAGCCCACTCTGCGTGCGCTTCTGCTGGTCTCGGCAGCAGTGGCTGTGCCCAGGTGCCCTCCTTCTGCAGCTACGTGGCTGAGTCTGTGGGCAGGGCGCCGGAGGAAGGACCAACCCCACCCGGGGCCCGTGCAAAAGGAAATGAGCCTCCTTCAAGGCCTCTGCTCGTGAACCGGCCGCAGACTCTCCCTTGTTTAAACCAGCAGGAAAGACCAGAGAGAAAGCCACGTGGAGGTCAAAAGAACCGGACAGGAAATCTAGAAATGTACGTTTTGCACTTTTTTTATTGTCCTACAGTGGAGAGCATTCCAGGTCCTACAGAAAGGGGAGGAGAAGGAAAGATAAGTGGGGAGTGGGAGCTCAATCCACACCCACACCCAAGTCGGTCACAGCTGGGAGCACCCCAGGCACCCCACTCTCCAATCCACATTTTTAAGTTTACCCAGGCTCAGAGTCAAACAGCAGAAACCGATTAGGAGGCAGGACTCCAATTCCCAGGTCAGCCTGGTGGCCACCCCGCCACACGGAGACACCAGGGTTCTTTGTTTCTGGAACATGTGACTCTGCTGTTCAGCAAGCCGCAGTCCAGTCCCACAGGCTTGTGCCCTGCCGAAATGTGCAGAGGGCAAGAGGTCTGCTGGATAGCAGGGCTGGGAACGTCTCCCACTCATCTGCAGACCCTGCCCAGGCACACGGCCAGTCCGACACTGCTGCTCAGGCCACCCCACACAGTGGCCCTGAGCATCCCTGAGCGTGGCACAGGATGAGCAAGATGGAATAACAGACAGAACGGCTGGACACTGGGACCCACCCTGCCCTCTCCACCCACCAGGTCTCACAGAGCCAAAGATATTGGCCCGTCTCAAGAACCCAGACAAGGGAGCAGTATAAAATGGGGCAAGCGTCCAGAGACTGGGCCACAGGAGGGGACACTGCACTCCTGTCCCTGGAGGGCCCTGTGAAGCTTCCTGAGGGGCTGATGTCCAGCCACTGCAGCTTCTGCAACAGGGACAAGGCAAAGGGGCAGCAGAGACCGTGAACACAGAGCATAGGGAGCCCGGCAGGAGCACTTTTGCTTCTCCAGACTGTCCAGAGGCTCCGCAGGCACCTGCTGCGCCTTCTATACAGGAAGGACCACAAAAAGGGAGCGAGACGTTCAGGAATGCAGGTTAGCGAGAGCCAACAGTGAGCGTGGTGGGTGCACAAAGCTTGTGTCCTACAAGATCGCTCTTTATTTTTTGCAATTAATTTTGTGCACTAAATTTTGTAGAGATTATGATTTGGAGGCAATAGGTTGGGCTCAAAAATGGAGAGAAGGCTGTGGGAAGGTCAGAGAGCACCAGGCCACCAGAGGAGTCCCTGCAGAGGAGGCAAGCGGCCCAGCCTACAGCTGGTGCAGAGGGAAGGCGCAGCCCACCCGCAGTCTGCCGGGCGGGCGGTGAGCACCATGGGTTTGCTCCGAGTCCCGAGCGTTCCCTGCCCTCCTTCACCCAGACCCATGGAAAGGCTCTGCCCACAGATTCCAGGATATTCTCATGCTGTGTTTTCTAAAGCAAATAAGGAAAGTCAGAAGGTTCTAGACCGTAACTCTTTAGCCCTCAAAGAGGTGGCCCTGAGAGGGGATGGAGCTTGACTAAGGGCTGGCCAGGTGGGATGACCACTGCACAAGGCCCGGGTGCCCCAGCCTCGCTGTCTTTGCGCAACACCATCTTGGTCAATAACTTCTGTCTTCACCTGCGATACCACTTTGTTCCCTGTCAGAATTGCAACACCCTCAGGAGGAACAGCCACAGTGTGAGAGGACAGTCACAAACCAGTGTCCCATGGTCGCAGCATTAAGAGTCCTGAGAGAGGTACTGTCCTCCTGCCACAGACATCAACTAGAGACCCACAGCCCGGAAGCCCCAGGGCTCTGTGAGACGCTAAAGGGAGTCCTCCAAAGGAGTCCCGGAATCCAGTGGGTCAGAGCTCCCAGCTTCAAGGGACATGCATGCCCTTTAACTCAGCCGGTCCCCAGCCAGCCCTTGGGAGTGCCCTCAGTGTGCAGCTAGGAGCACAGAGGTCTGCGGACGTTTCTTAACCTGGCTCCGCACACCAGACCCAGAGACAGGATTCCTGTGCCGGTGACTTGCTGGGAGTGTCCTGGGAAAGGCCACAGCAAGGAAAGACCAGGGTCCACCCCCACAGACACCTCCGTGGTAGAGGCTGCAGAGTGCCAGGGAGCCTGGGAAGCCACAGTCACAGTCTGTCTCTTGTCACCTCCTCTAAGAGGCATGGACCTGGGATACTGACCTGCCAAATGTCCCCCAGGCTTCCCTCCAGCCCCAGGGGCTCTCTACACTGCTGGGCCCTGGGCGCGGAGGGGAGGCCCCACCAGACCTCACTGTGTCCTCCTTCCCCATGCTGTGACTGCCACACGCCCCGGGGGGGGGGGGCAGGAAGAGGACAGAGCAGCCTCCTGTCTGCATAGGAGGGGCCACGTTTCACACACCACTTCAAAGCTCGAGCTGTAGTGACTTGTCTGATGACTTAGACTGTCGTTGGAGGGACAAGGACCTTCATAGCCAGTGATAGGTGTGAACTGATGAGGACCTGGATTCAGGGAGGGACAGGGACGGGGAGAGAAGCAGCAGAGAACTGCCAGGGCAGACTGTGGCAGGAGGTCTTGGCCCTCAGGGGTGGCCGCGAGCCTGTGTGGGAGGGAACAAGAAAGCCAGTCTGCCAGGAAAGGGGTCTGGGCAGGACAGAGCCGTGCTGTTCAGAGGACAGGAGGGCCGCCAGGCAGAAATGCCCAGGACAAGCAGAGCCCCCTGCCTCCGCCCACCTGCAGCAGAGCCTCGCACAAGCCACGCACCTGCCCTCAAGACCCGCTTCCCGCCCAGCTCACAGGCCGCTGCCTACTCTCCTTCTGACAAACAAAGCTGAAATTCTCCAGCCCACCGCAAAACAGCCTCCAGATCAGGTCTCGCCCACCAATATTTACTGCACTTCAAACACAAGGGTGGGGTGGCCATGAAAGGAATTCAGCTCCACCTATTAATCTTCACCTTAAAATACGCTCTGGACAGTGGGACGCCTTGGACACGAAGGACTGGGATTTCTCCACTGGCAATTTATCCAGCTCCCCAAACAAACCTCAGGGACAATTTCCCAGGTTCAGGGGAGACACAGTGGTTACACCAGCGGGACTGTTCAGTCTTCAGTGGTTGTTGTTTTTAATTTCTGCATCCTAGCTGGAAGGTTAGAAAATAGCCAAGATTTGAAAAATAACTACTACCTTAAAATACTCCAGAGATTCTCTGACCAACATTGTCACCATGGTCCTTGCACAGTTCATTTAGCCACCACCTTTTCCTACTGTTATTCAGTGTGTGCCTTAGGAAATAAGGCAAACAGTGGCTGGAAGGTTAGGGCAGGACAACTTTGTTAAGTGAACAACCCCTTCAACAGTGACAGTATGGTTCGGGCATTTGCTGGGTTTTCCTTCTATCCATTTTGTTTCTGTTTTTGGTGTGTGTGTGTCGGGGGTCTGCACCCAGCAGGGCTCTACTACGGAGCTACTTCTCCATCTCTCTTCATTATAGATGTTAAGACAGGGTCTTGCTAAGTTGTCCAGGCTGGACTTGAACTTGCTGTCCTCCTGTCTCAGCCTCCCAAGTCACAGGATTATAAGTCCATGCCTCCATGCCCAGCCCTTCCTTCCTTCCTTCCTTCCTTCCTCCCTCCCTCCCTCCCTCCCTCCCTTCCTTCCTATCAATTTATTTTACAGTAGAATGCATTTTGACACATTGTACACAAATGAAGCACAACTTCTCATTTCTCCGGCTGTGCATGGTGCAGAGTCACTCCAGTAGTGCAATCATACATGCTTACAGGGTGATAATGTCTGTCTCATTCTAGGTCCTTCCCATCCCCACAATCCCCTGCTTCCCCTCAATCATCTCTACACATTCTTTTCTTTAACGTATACTTTTCAGCCCTTTCTTTTTTGAATGACACTAAACTTGTATTTTTCTTGAAACCAACATGTGCACCCTGCTGAAAAGCTGTGAGTTAACTAAATGAAAATCCCAATAAACATACAGGCAAATTGTCTGTCCGTCCACCAAATAAAACCCTAACCATGTGGTAGGTAAAGGAGGGACACCAAGAACAACTGGTCCGTGGCGTGCTCACTTCACGGTTTGTGTGGAAAGCCAGGGGAGCACCTCGTCCGGGACTTCCTGAAGATGGAATCCTGCAACACCTCCACATGCACTTGGGGCCTGTCCACTCCACAATGCACTGTTGTCCATCAACTCCACAGGTGCCACCAAGTCACCTGGGCACAGCAAAGCCACCCAAGTTAACTCCAAACCGTGTCCTCCCCCTCTAAGGCACAGGCCCCCAGACTCTGTAAAAGCCCTGAATACACAGACCTTCCTAAAATCGGGTAACAGAAAGACAACTGTCCTGCCTGGGTGGGGGCAAGGGTGCGATGCTTCCACCTGGCTTAGCAGGTGGGCCGGGGGCCAGGAGGGCCCTGCTGGAGCCTCCCACAGGTGCCACCAAAAACTAGGCCTCCTGTGACCCTACCCTCCTGCATGAGCCCAGCCGGGTCCTCCTTACCTTGCAGACCCAGGGTCACCGTGCCCAGCACAGCCTGTGACCTACACAGCTGTTTGCAGTTCTTGGACTATCCCCTCAGGAGGCCTGCAGGTGGGGAAAAGGGACACTATGGACACGACCGTCCACACGCAATCCTAGGTGAAGCCCCTGCACACACAGGCACACTAACCCCCTGCTATGCCCAACCGTCTTGTCACCTTAGTGGAAACCACACGCACCCTGCTCTGAAGAATGAGGATGCAGACGGGAGACGCGCTGGGCACCGCCTCCCGTGTTCTGTCTTCTCTTCCTCCTGGGCCACTCGGCAAGGCAGGTCTTCTACACCCTCCGCGGCAGTGGATCCCCTTCACTAGGTACTCACAGCGCTTTCCGTGAGCTGCGGAAGAGGTCAGCAGGCGAATGAGGAGGGTGCGGCACCAAGTCCCCTTAGCCGCCAGAGTGACAGCTCTAGATGCGCAGGCACCAGAGGGGTACAGAGCGTGCCTGGGGCGCTGCTGGCTTCAGGCCACTTGGGCACGGGGACCACAGTGAACTCCTTCCAGTAAGTTCAGTTCCTCAGCAGGTGCCGGCCCACAGAGGAGTCAGGAACCAGGTTCTACAACCAGACACGGGACGGGGCGGGACGGAAGGAGGGAAGCGGGTCCTCTTCCCGCAGGGCGCTCCCATTTCGCCTTCCTGGACCTGCAGGCGCAGGCCGATGGCTGCTAAGCAGACGTGGACGTCCAGTCATCAGATAGGCCTGAGAGGGAAGGAAGTCGGAAACAGCGGTGGAGCCTGGGAAGACCAGCCACGGAGGACCCACACGTGACAACCAACGTCCACGCGGTCAGAGAGCAGGCTGTCCCAGGCCAGGTGCTGCCAGCCCTTGGAGGTACAGACGACGGCAGCACAGGGCTGGGCTCATCAGAATGTGCTGCCAGGTGCTCCCAAAGGCCAGGCTTGCATTCTTGGGTGGCAAAGGCCAACACCTCCTGTGGGCCCTTGGTGTCACCTGCAACCCTTTCAGTCTAGACCTCAGTATCTCCTCGTGGAAGGCACATTTCAGAAAAGGTGTCCTCAAAAATGAGCCATGCATATACCCAAAGGACTTAAAATCAGCATACAACAGTTACACAGCCACGTCAATGTTCCTAGAAGCTCAATTCACAACAGCTAAGCTATGGACCGACCTAACTGAACGGATAGAGAAAATGTGATATATATACACATGGAATATTACTCAGCCATAAAAAAGAATGAAATCATGGCATTTGCCAGTAAATGGCTAGAACTGAAGACCGTCATGCTAAGTGAAATAATTCAGTCCCAAAAAACCAAAGGTCTAAGTGTTTTCTCTGATATGTGGATGTTGACTCACAGCAGGCAGCAGGGAGAGAGAAACGAGGGTTCATTGGATTGGACAGGGGAGAATGGGGGGAAGGGAGCAGGCACAGGAATGGGAAAGCGAGTGGGACGGATTGGACAAACTCTCCCTGTTCATATGTGAACACACAGCCAGTAAAGCTCCCATCACGTACAGCCACAGAACGGAAAGTCATGCTCCACGTGTGTACGGTAGGTCCAGACACATCCTGTCACGGATAACCCAAAAGAACAAGGTTTTTTAAAGTTAAAAAAAGTGAGCCACAGGAAGCTGGGCCTCTAGAGGCCAACGGCTCCTCCCAGGGCGGCCTGGCTCTAGCCGAGGCCCGGGCTTTCCTTGTCTCCTGGCTTCTCACACAGTCACCTCATCCACCCGTCTCTGTGAACCACCCTGACAGTCAGGTCACCTTCCCTCAGCGATGACACAAAGGCCCCAAAGATCAAAATGGCACCTGAGGGCCTAAACCTGGAGCCCTGTCCAGTGGATCCCTGACGCAGTCTCTGCAGAGGGTCTGAGCCCTGGGCGGGGGACAGGACTTCACCCTGCCCCAGCGGGCTGACTGTGGCTGGTAAAAAGACACGGCAGGAGTGGCCAGGTTAGTAAGCCTCAGGGACTTCCAGATGCCACCACACACTGCAGTGAACCCCATTTCCGTGACACTGTACCCAGCCTGGGAGTTCCCTGGGGAAGGAGCACCTAGCTCTAGGTGGCCCCACCAGGAATGCCCACCCGAGAGGAAGCGGGCTTCTGGAGAACAGGGGCGCTGCCCAGGAGTTGAAAGCAAGCCGGCAAGAGGACAGAGCGGACAGCCAGGTGCTCAGGGAAGACTGGACCTGAGGGGCCCCAGCGAGAGCCTGCAGGGATCCCCTCCCAGGCCCCGTGGCTCCTGAAACAAAATACGAATCATGTCCCTACTGTGCAGACCCCATCTCTCCAAGTCACCGACTCCTCAGGTTTGCGTCCGTATCAAACCTCTTTAGACACCAAGAGCTCAACTCCCAGAGCCCTGGGCACAGCAGGACTCAGGAAAGGCCGGCCAGGTCGGCATTCTAAGGTGAAAAGTGCCGCAGACGGGATCCATCTCTAAAATACCTCCACCCTCAGAAAAGAGCCTGTCTTTCCTGTCGGCCCCGATGGCACACAACTGTTATCACCATGACATCTGAGAGTAGTGAGGCCGGAAAACAGAATCAGAGCAGAAATCAAATACCTACAAGGCAACCGTGCGCTGATCGACCTCAGGTCAAAGACAGCAGAGCATTTATTATTTTTTCATTTCCAAAGGTTCACCTGCTGTGTTAAAAAAAAATGATGTATGAGAGACACACCATAAATCCATGAACCAAGAAAGACACTCAATGAACCAGAGTTTGTTTCAAACAACAGAGTACGCTTAAAAAAGAAAGACCTTTATTCACTACCAAACATGTGAGTGTACACACACACACACACACACACACACTCACACACTTTAAACTGGCATCATACTGACCAGTGACTTCACACAATCACTTCATTGCCAATTTCAAAATCAAGCACAGGCCAGTACTCTCTTCCGTTTCTTCCTGCTAAAGGAAGTAAACAAGCCTCTTGTGTGTAAGCCCAGCCCGAACCCTGCAGCGGGTGAGCTGGCAAGAGACGTGCGTGTCCTCACAGCCCCACTCTGGCCCAAGCACACTTGCCAGGGACTTCTCAGAGGTGGAAGGGCTGCAGATTGTCTGGCATGGCCGATGCCTCCTGTGGGTGAGGAACCGAGGGTCCACAGGGAGAGACATGCCTCTTCCAGGACGGAGCAGACCAGTGGCTCTTCTGACTTCCATAATCTTTTCTCTGCACTTTGATAGTGCAAGTGACAACTTTTTGCTCCTTAAACTTGAGATGACGCTCAGTTTCTTGGGTGATGTGTTGTGGTACTTGCTGCCCACAAGTACCTCTGTGGATGCTCTTGCTGACCCAGGAGCCCAATGGACTCGGCCGTGCAAGGTCCCCTAGGGACAAAGCAAAAACTCTCTCCTTAGCCGGCAGCCAACTGCAGCCAGGCTCACATAGACCAGTAAGGCCGACCCAAAGAGGGCATCTGGAAGCCCCGGTGCCCGAGGCTCTGTTGCAAAGATTCCATTCCAGACAGATGTCTCCTCGGACCATCTTCTCTGGCCCACTCCAGGGGGAAACCAAGAAGATTCCAGAGCTTGGCTGAGCAGAAAAGCAGAGCAACACGCTTCCCCTCTCCTCCTCCCTCCCGTGTTTCCACCCAGCTCTGCAGCAGCTCCACTGCCACCCTCCCAGACCCCAGGGCAGGCTGCGCATCTCCACAGAATCCCAGAAGGTGAGAGCTGCGAGGTCTCAGGAAACAGAGGAGCACAAAGAGTGAGCTCCTAGGAGGGCAGATGCAGGTGGCACCTGCACATGAGACACCAGCCCTGTGCTGGTAAGTCCCGAGAACCCAGGAGCTCTGCCCTGGGTGTGCACCCGCAGCCTGATCCGTCTCCGGAGCTCACTCTAGAATCCTGCTGAGGTCTAGGCTCACCTTTCCCTCCCACCACCTCCCACCTCCTGTTTCCTTTCCATATTTTCCATCTCCTGGCAACCCCCAGACATCCTGCGGGAAGAGCAAACTGTGAAAGTTCCCAACCTGCGTGGCACCAAGCCCCAGAGAGGGGTCCTGGGAGTCCCAGATGGGCAGGGATGCTTCTGAGCATCAGATGGCCAGCCTCACCTCTGGGTTTGGAGGCCCTGTCCTCCCCCAGAAGGGCATTCAGGATGGGTCTAAGGGTGTTCCCGTGTAAGCTTCCTCTGTCGCCTGCTCGTGGGCAGTAAGGGAAGCATCAGAGGAGCAAGGCTGCTGTGCAATGACCCCACGCGGGCTGTCCTGCAGGCGGGTCTGAAGTGCAACTAGGAGGCCCAGCAGCCAGAGAAAGGGCGGGTCTCTGCATGGCACCCAGGGCCTTCCAGACGGGCCTGGATCTCCGCCTGCACGCCCCAGTTCCCATATCACCACGTCGCCCAGGAGACACCAAGCCCAGGTCCCAACCTGCTGCTCAGACATCCTGTAGCGGGGGTGTGGGGCAAGCAGCAGCTTCTTAATACCAAGCTGTACTGTTTGCTTTTCAACATGGGCACGGAAGAGCCAGTGCTGAGGCGAAGGCCCGGGGAGAACAGGCAGAGCTGTGCCATCTCCCCGGGAAAGGGTTCTGCAAAAGGAAGCAGCCAGCAGCCAGGGGCGCCCCGGGCAGACCCTTCCCCACAGGAGGGCAGGCCTGGACCTGACCCCATCGAGAGGGTGGATCGATGAAACATGTGAGTCCAGGGTGGTGTCTGCCTCGGGGGGTGAACCGATCCAGGCACATGTGTCAATGCCATGCACACATGGCCACCGGAGGTCCTCATCAAGAAACAGTTCCCTAAATGACGTAGTTCATTGTAGTCATCACAAAACTGCAGAGGATGGTGGCTTTTAAACTTTCTTTAAAAAAAAAAAAAAAAAAAGCCTCCCAAATATTGAACATAGACACACCGCATCGTAATTGCAGGTGATTCAGGAAGCAGCTGAGTGGGGCTGGCTGTCCCTTATGGTGGGGTGAAGATATCAGCCCCCTTTGGTGCCTGGGTGACAGGAGGTGGGACCCTGAGCCTTCAGGCTTCATTACAGTCAGGCCCTGGGTCAGGAGAGCTAACTCCTGGAAACCATGCAGAACAGTAAACTGTCCACATGTTCACAGTGAGCCTGCGAGGGGACAGAGGGTAAGCAGCTCAAGGGCCTTCCTGCTCAGACACACCTGGGCCCCTGGACAGGCAACCGGCACCACGGGCCTCGGGCCACCTGGGACAGCAGACAGCCAGTGCAGGACAGGGAAGAAGCCCAGAGCAGCAAGGACATCGTGGAGGACGGAAGGGCCCAGGTCCTCCTCCACCCCAGCTCAGTCATACACGATGTTTGATTCAGGGGGAAAAATGCCAAAACGAAACCAGTTTGTAAACCCCTGGCCCAATAACACCGAGAGCCCTGCAGAGTGGACACACTGCGATTTCACAACACCATGTGGGGCCGGGGTCCTGCAGAGGCAGTTGGGCCACCTGCCCCGAGGGCCAGGGCCCTGTGCTTGGAAGAGAGGTGGCCATCTCTCTAAGTCCTGTGCTGGCAGGTGCCTTGGACAAAGTGGGAACCGCACCAGCATCCATCCAGGCCCAGGCCTCTGGGCCTCCTCCCCCAGACTCCACAGAAGTATCCTGGGACTGGGAAGGAGCAGCCAGTAGGGACCCTCTGGGAAATCAATTATGGTCACATGGACTTTCCCAGAATAGTGGACACAGAGGTTGTGGTTTGGCACAAAATAAGCCACATCAAAGTCCCACAAATTGACCACTGTGATTCAGGAGAGAGGCTGCCACGTAAGCAGGCTGGAGGTATGAGTCGCAGCCTGGGGCAGATAATGCCACAAAGGGAGTCTGAGCCACCAAAAGCACCCTCGATGGGCCACAAGGCTTGGTTCTGTAAATCAGTACTAAGGGGCCAGGGACCCCAAGCCATGGGGGCTGAGGCTTGCTTTTTAGATAGCCGCTTGAGCCAATGTACAACATCCTTTTGTCTGTCCCTAAGCAGTGATAACCAAAGAAGAGGCAGTAAACAAGACGAGTGTATCCTTATTATGAACCATTCCTTTCTGCTCTTCACCAGGAGTGTCAGCCCAGAGCGGGGACCTGCAGATGGACTGCCCAGTTCCAGCACAGTGATGATCAAGTTCCAGCTTTCAGAACAGACTTGAGGCCCGCCACGCGGTGACTGCAGAAGACACACAGTCTTTCCGCAGTCGCCCTGTGCTTCCATCTCTCATCTGTCACTTTCCAGGGCCACGTGACCACAGCCCTCCAGCAGCCCATGTGCATCCCTGGAAATCCATCCCGAGCCCCAGCCCAGTCTGTCACTGCCTAACTAGACGCTTCCAAGATTAGGCAGCCTCAGCGGCAGCCCCAGAAGAAACACCAAGGGCCCGATAAGGAGCTGCTAAAAACAGACACACGGGGACTGAGTGGGCAGGGAGCCTGCAACGGGCCACGGCACCTCCAGGAGACATACAGCTCCAAGATTGGAAAGTCGGTAGGAGGAAGCAAAGACATTTCTTGTACTTAAAATAAAAGCATTTTTGCCAGGCATGGTGGAGCACGCCTATAATCCCAGAGACCCAGGAAGCTGAGGCAGGAGGATTGCAAATTCAAAGCCTCCTTGGGAAACTTGGAGAAACCCTGTCTCAAAATAAAAAAATAAAAAGGATTGGGGATACAGCTCAGTAATAGAGTGCCCTTGAATTCAATTTCCAGTACTGAAATAATAATAATAATAACAACAATATTGAGCTAATTTAAAAATCTTTAAAATGCATTTGAAAAGAGGTTGCTCTGAGAATATGCCTCAGGTGTTCTCGCGGCTGTCACAAGAGCTCACAACTGAAGGCTCACCAAGCCCAGGGGCTCTGAGAGTCAACCGAGTCAGTCACACAAGGCAGGGTGCCCACTCTCCCACCAATGCCACAGCTCTCTGTGCAGCGTCCTTTGAGCCTCGGACTACCAGTGCCAAAGGGGACACCACTGGGCCAGTTTCCTCTGAGCACACATTTGCTTCTTTCCAAACAGCCACACTTTGCACACACATCAGGGGATTTGAATGGGGTATTTTTTAAATGCAATTACTGGGGCTGGGGTTGGGGCTCAGCAGTAGAGGGCTTGCCTAGCACACATGAGGCCCTGGGTTCGATCCTCAGCAGCACATAAAAAATAAATAAGTAAAATTAAAGGAATTGTGTCCAACTACGACTAAAAAATAAATATTAAAAAAAAAAAAAATGCAATGACTTCGTTCAGCGAACATTCACTGAGTGCCTTCTAACATCCCAGCAAACTCAGCACCTAGCAAATGCATGGCTTCTGCACGGAACCCAGAGCCCAGTCACAGCTGGGACATCCCTGGGAGCAGGGGCGAGGGCGTGGTTTCAACAGAGGCACCTGGGACCCAGAAGGGGTTTCTCAAACAGACTTGCTCTGGGGAAAGCTTTCTGCAGACCCCTGACCAAGGAGAGAAAGGACAGCTATGGCCCGTGGGTTGACGGTGGGTCCTCCCAGTTCCCTGGTGGGGAAGAGCTGAGGGCCTGAGAGGTGAGGATGCACCTGGACCAGGAGCTGCGGCCCAGGAAGCCTCTGGTGGAGCTTTCAGTAGAGTGTCCCTTAATACACTGTCATTTAAGAATGAACCTCTGCAGCATCGGGGCAGAGAAAACAGAACGTTGCTGAGGTGAGGAAGAGTCTAAGGGGCTCAGCGTGTTTTTCCTCAGCACAGGCATGAGGGGTGCACACACACCCCAAGCCTTCCAGGGTGGAGGGCTATTTTCGGATTGAAGCGGAACGGCATCGCAGGATAACACTAGATTAAAAACAGCGCCATCAAGGAGGAGTGAGATCCATGGGAAGCAAAGACTCTCCATCTTAAGAGATTTCCAGACTCAAGACCCAACTGGAAGCTACCATGAGGCCAGGGGCTCTTCCAGCAGCCCTGGACACCTCTGCCCTGCCATCCGCAGTGTGGGCTAACAGGAGCTGCTCTTCTGCTAAGGGCACTGCCCCAGGATCCACGAGGTGACTCCAGAAAAGAGACGCCAAGACAGCGCACAGAGGGCCCCACAGAGGCTGGAGCCCAGGAGCCCAGGGCCTCTACTCCACGCCAGCACCTCCAGCTCCTGCCCCCTGCCTTGCCACTCTTCCCGGTGCAGACTGTGTACTGGATGGTGACCATGCTGAGAAAGGGGGCTGTCTTCAATGGGTTCACTGGAAAACAAAGCCTACTACCTTGCATCTGTTAAAAAAATAAATCCAGAAAAAAAAAATAAAAAACAGAAATAAGAAAAGAATTTGCCAGTGGGCAGCCCGGACTCCTTGGTGTCAGACACAGTCGTGCATGAATCAGACTGCCCATCACATGCGGTCTGGGCTATTCTGGACCCCCAGTGAGCTCTAAAAGGTCAGGAGGAACCGCCGTGTTTTTACAGGCCCCACAGCCTTGTCATATTTTTATAGCTTCTTTCAGGGCCAGGCGCTGTACGGATTTTGTACTCACTGTGCATTTAACTAGTATTTAAGTGTGCCGATTATAGCTGCAAACACACTTCTCTTCCAGTGTGCGGTTGGAGAGGTGGAGGGGGGGAAGCTTTGGAAATTTACAGCCCAGAAATAGCAGTGGTCTGTCCGCTGGAGGAGAACCAGCTCCTCGGTGACAAACCGCGGGCGCTCAGCAAGGCCGGCGAACACCAGGCGCAGGAGCACAGGGCTTCCGTCCCCGCACTCCGGGACCGAGGCCCTCCAGGGTCCTCCAGGCTGGACGACACCCCAGGACACCAGGGCAGCTCGGAGGCTATTGGCCAGCAGGGGCCATCCGACCAAAGTGTCTAGACATGTGCTGACTTGAAAGGAAATAATTAGAAGGGAAAATGTGCCCATCGTTTCCTAAGTGGCTTTGTGTGGAGAAACAACTCCACCTGGTTGTAGAAATAGGCCATGGGCAGCAGGGGGCCTGGACGGGGCCTGGGGGCCCTGGACTCTGGCCTAACCCTGGTGTAACCCTGCCACTCCTCTGGCTTCCGGTTTCTCCTCTGCTGAATGTAGGCACGGAATGTGACGCGAGCTCTCGGGGTCCCGTGGGTTCCCTGGCATGGCATGGGATCCAAGCGTGTCCAATCTGGGCCTGGCTGGCATTTTGCTTTAACTTACGTTTAAGACAATGGCTTCCTGTGGAGAAAGGGCCCCTACTCCACTAAGCCCCAGGGAACCCGTGGAACCCTGCACTGAACAACTCACTGATCTGTAAGCCGAACCTTCTCCAACCCTACATTTAGACTCCTATGAGCCGTACAGTGAGTCATACAGAAGCAAAGGGCCACGTGCTGATCCTAAGGGGCCCAGCCTGGGGCCACACACACCCGACAACCACAGGCAGCAACAAGACCAAGGAGTGCCCCACAGCTTCAAGTCACTAAAAACAAAGAGGGAAAAAGAGGTTTTCGAAGCCTACTAGTTATCTGTGTGGGGAGGGAGGTCCTGGGTCTCTCCACGTGTGTCCACACATGATTACTCCAAAAAATGAGGGTAACAAAACTACCGAATAAATGAATCCAGAACACACTCGTAAATGACTCAAGTTCACACAGCTGTGTTCCTTCTGTTTGTACAATGGATGTGGAAGCCCCCTGCGCCTCACACAGATGAGATCTGCGTCATCCATCTGGTTCACGTCGACCAAAAAATAACTTTTTTCCACCCTGACAATCTGATATTGTCTAGTCATTGACCGTCTACACCAGGGTCAAGAGAAACGGCAACAGAAGGTCTCTACCCGCTTGGATGCTGTGACTACGGACACAGGCTTTGGACCAAGGAGCACGCGTGAACCAGGCCTGTAGGAACAAGGAAGAAGGATCCGAGAGGCCTGCTTCCCTGGGCACCATGAGTTAGGCTCCATGACCACCCCCTCAACCCCCGGGAAATAACCAGCCACAGCAAAACTGAAAGAGCCCACAGCAGCAGATCCCCCACGTCTTCTTGCCAACCACAGAGTTCAGGGCCCTTGGCTTTGGGAGAAGAAAGGAGTTAAGAAATTTTTTAAAATTTTTCTTTAATTTAACACATGGTAAAATTTCAGTGGTATCTATTAGAGAAGAGAAATAAAGTGTATAACTCCTCGACTGTGAAAGGACAAAGGGAACCAAGAACACAAAGAAACAAATGTGTTCACAAAGAAAAAAACAGGAAGATCATCTGGAGAAAAACTCCAAACATATAAAGACCATGAGAAATAAATGGATTAGGCTTGACAGCAAAAGAAAGAAATGTGAAAGCTGGATTTTGAAAAAGAAAGAAATAGATGAGGATCCAGAAGAAACCGGAGAGCAGAAGTTGTAGGGTGGAGGAAAATGCCGGTCAAAAATAAGTAACTAAATAAGCCTTAAAGAAAAATTAAAACAAAAAACAAAAAACAGGGAGACTATGATAAAAGTTCAATTCATTATGAGCTGTGATAACTCTGACTGCATACACACCAATAGCTTTGAAATATAAAAAGCAAAAAGAATGGAATTATTGAAAAAGGATCAACTCGCTGTCACACTGAGGAAATTCAGAATGCATTGCTTAATACAACAAATGTGAAAAGTGGTAAAAATACAGAAGACACACACACAAAAACACCATAAACAATCTAGATTTAATAGACACATAAAAACCCACAGTCAATAAGCTGAGAATTCACAACACATAACATTTACAAAAACTGACATTTTACTAGGGCAGAAACAAGCACTCAGCAAATTTCAAATGACAGGTACCATATGGACCATGTATCCTGTCCTCAATGCAATTAAGAAAAACATCAATAATAAAAAGATTTTTCATGTTTAAAAATCCTAAGAATTATCAATAACTCATGATATAGAAGCAATTATGGAAATTTAAAAATATGTAGAAATTTAAAAATTTAATGGAAATATAAACTTAACAAAACCTATGAGATGCTATTAAAGCAGTACTGAGAGGGAAATTCATAATCTTAACTGCTTATAATAAAAGAAAAAGAGGGTTAGAAATTATATAGCAATTTCCAGCTTAGGGAAGTAGAAAAGAAACTACAGACTAAACACAAACAGAAAAAAAGCAAAGACCCTTAAGAAATAAGAATAAAATTAAACACACACACACACACACAAAACAGTTACAAGAAAAGGCCAACAAATTCCAAAGCCCAAATGTTCTTGTAAAAATAATAATGAAACATACACTAATAGGCAAGTTGGTCAAGGAAGAACAAAGACAGACAGTCTATACTGGATTTGGCATGAGAAACAGAAAAGATTTAAAACTCTATGTATACCCTCATGCTAATTAGCATGGAAGTAAGGGACTGTGCATACACCCTAGAAAACTGTCTCCAGAGAAACAGGGGTGCAAGGAACCACATAAGGATCTGTGTAAGCTCTAAAACCATCGACTAGTCAGAAATCTTCCACAGAGAGATCATGAGGTCTTACTTTCAGTTGCATATTACCAAAATTTCAAAAGCAGATAATTCATATGATACACAAAATCTTCTGGGAATGGCGGAAAAAGAGAAAATTAGAGAGAGAGAGACAGAGAGAGAGAAAACTGTTAAAACACACAAAAGCAGTTAAAGAAAGGAAAAACAGGCCAAACTCTCCCATGAGTAAAGAATCAAAAATTTAAAACAAAATATGAGCAGATAGAATCCAGATGTGCATCAGATGTGTATTTCAGCAAGCTGGTTTTTCCAAGGAGTACAAGAGAACTTGACATTGAGTAAATGGTAAGTAATATAACACAACCAGAAAAAAATCGTGAGACTCTAGGTCATCCTTGTACATGCAGAATAGGCCTTTGATAAATCTCCACATTCATTTATGATGGAAACATAAAACACAAACTGAAAACAGAAACACAAGGGAACTTCCTCAGCCTAATAAAGAACACTTAGAAAAAAAAGTGACAGGAAATGTCAATCTTTATAAAATCTTTATAAAAATCAGGCACAAGGAAAATATATCTCCCATTGCTTCCATTCAACATTTACTATAGTACCTAATGAAAGCAGAAAATGAGAAAAAGAAAGTGCAAGAATCAAAAAGAAATGAACATTTTCATTATTCAGAAATGATTTTTATATATAGAAGAACCCACAGACAAAATTAAGAAAATTAAAGGGTTTGTAAAGTGACAGGATGCAAAATCAATATATAAAAATTAAATTCATACACAAGAGCAATGTGCTCTTTCCAAGAACCAAGAACAAATTCCACAATGATGACTGAGATCCATCTAGAGAAAATGACAAACTTTAAAAGCAAAAAATGTAAGATGACATAAATACAGAGAGATAAAATGTTCCTGGGTGAGCAGACATGACACCACACGCATGCGTGTACACACACACACACACACACACACACACACACACACATACACACACAGTATACTTTTTTCTTAATTGATTTACAGATTTAATGCAATCCAAACAAATTCTCAGTGATGTTTGCTGCTGTTGTTTTTTGGAGCCGATGTTGTTAATTTCATAAACTATCTCTAAAATTTCACGGAAGGACAAAGGTCCGATTACAGCCAAACCCCACTGAATAAGAGGCTGCCCCTTCTTGGGGGACCATGGAGACCTCTTCCAAAGGTGACATCATTCCCAGCAGGCTGCCCTGACTCAGAGGTGGCAATCCGACCCACAGATAATGGAGACTGAAAGAAACCCACAGACCTACGGAATCCCGACACAAAGCAGAGTGTGCATTTCAGATCAATAGAGAGGAAAGGGCTGTTCAATAAGAGGTGCCAGGTCCTAGGGATTATATTTCTTTATGTATTAAAAAATATCAGAGCTCCTACATCACACCCAACAATTAATTCTAAATAATTTTTAAAATGTTAAAACAGAATACAAGGAGGCGACTTAAGACCTTGGAATACAGAATATCTTCAACATGATGGCAAGGGTGGTTGAGTCTGTGTTAAAATCCAGAACCTCTAGTCATCAAAAAGATACTTCATAGGAAATGAAAATAAATGGCCCAATCTGGGAGAAAATCTTTTTTAAACACAGGGAGCGGACAATAGCTTTCAAAAAAATAGGCAAGAACGCTTTCAAATCAATGGGGGAAAACTACGATCCAATGGTGACTTGACCAAGGGACGTCACTGCACCATAGAGGAGCCGGTCAGCGACTGGCCAGGTGCACTCAACCCACTTTACTGCTAATTTAGCAAAAATCAAGAACAATCAAAGACAGCTACAGGGACAAGAAAGGCCAGAATTTAAGGAAACATTTACTACTCACTGATAAGACCATGTGAACTGGAACTGTCACACTCTGAAGATCATGACATTTCCTTGCAAATATGATCATGAATTCACCTTCGGCCCAGATGCTTGCTAAGTGTCTCATCAAGAAAAATGACATTATGGGCCAGAGATAAATACAAGAATATGCCCAGCAGCACGCCGTGTGACAGCCCAGCTGAACATGGCCAAGCCCCCGCCCACAGGAGAAGGCAGGATGGTTCTATAAAGCGGAAAGGAACAGATACAAGGAGCAATGGGAGGACATTGTAGCCCCACTGACCAGTCCACTCACAGCTTGATGTCACTGTTGATGAGTAAAAGGATGAAGAGTGAAAGGAGGCAGAAGTTGGAACAGCAAGGAAAGATGGGAGGCGATTTGGCGGCAGGTGGGACTTCAGGGCTGCGAACACTAGAGAAGGTTCACACAGGGAAGGTGTGGAGGAGGCTCCATGTGGAACACGGGCTCATGGACATCCGACATCCGCTGATCTTGCTTCACCACTGCAGTGAGGTTTCCTGTCATCACATCCCACTAAACACGTCTCTTAAAAGACTGCTAGTAAGAGTACTGAGCCTTGATCCCAGAAGCCTTGACACCTAGGACTGACCTTATGTGTCCTCAATATTTCTAGATGATTAAACAGCAAAATGTGTGTATTCATACATATGTAAACATATATGCATATAGACATATTAGTCATTTTTTCTGAGAAAAACAAAGACTATATATATATATATTTACACACACACACACACACACACATATGCAATATATATTATAGTGGTCATTTTTCACTAAGAAAGAGAAAGACAAGGAAAATGTTTGCTGAATACCCTCTGCATAGTTTTACTATGCTTTTACTGCCTAGCTGAGCCTATTTAAAAAAAAAAAAAAAAAAAACTAAGCTCAATTACTTAAGCGAGTAATTAACAGGTAAACTTGTGAAACTAAAATACCAAGTTTAAGACGAAGAGCAAAGAAAGACTGTGAATGGATTCAGAAAACGCAGAGTTGATTTATCATCGGGGGATTTAGAGGAAGCATGGCTGGTGTGGGCAGATCAGGTTTCTAGAACGGAGGTCCTGGTCAGTCCCTAGCACCTCCCTGGCCAGAGATACCACTTGGTGCTAAAGAGGCCCAGACTCATCTCCAGGTTTCTTTTGATACAGAGGCCATCCTCCAATTTCTGTCCCACTGAAGGCCTTTCTCAGGCCATCGGCTGTCAATTTATTCTCTATTTACTGGAAGTTTCTTCATTTCCTTAGGGCGGGGCGGCGGGGGGGGGGGGAAGCAAAGTACTCCCTAGATCTAAACCCACAAAGGTTTGGCTACTGGATTCCAGCAGATACCAAATCCCTCTGTAATATGGCATAGTATTTACACAGAATCTACAGAATCTCCCAAAATACACTTAATTGGAGTATTTGTTTTGCTTGTTTGGTTTTGCTCCCTTTGGTACCAGGGACTGAACTCGGAGGCACTCAACCACTGAGCCACAAGTCTTAGATTTTTTTTTAAATTTTAATTTGAGAAAGGGTCTTGCTAAGTTGCTGAGGGGCTCACTAAATTGCTGAGGCTAGCCTTGAACTTACGATCCTCCTGCCTCAAATCACTCTCATTACAAGCATGCACCTCAGCAAAAAGCTTCCCACAATATCTTTAAAACCATCTCTAGATTATTTACAATACCCAAGACAATGTAAACGCCAAATAATTGCTAGATTATGTTATTTTCAGAAATAATGACAATAAAATATCTGTACACTTTCAATACAGACACAATTTGTTTTTCAAGTACCTTCAATCTGTAGTTGTTCAAATCTGTGGATGCTGAACAGGGAGGGATGTGTTGTAAATGCCACCCCAGGGTAATCCCTGCTCAAAGGTTCTGAAATAGGATATTTCCCCTTCCTGAAAGAAGTAGTACAGGATACCTTCTGCTTCTGGTTCATCAACACCTTCCTTTCCTACTCACACAGTGAAGAAAGTTCACCACACCAGGCTCTTGGTTCTGATTTTTCAAAACCTCAAATTGCACTTCATTTTATTTCTGTTTGACTTCAGCCTGCACTACCACATTCCATCTGAATGGAGCCCAAAGGACCCAGCACAGAGTTCCACAGCACTGTGTGCTCATCTTGTGTGGCCTATACATCCAGGGATGGACATCCCAGCATCCCAGAGCCCAGAGCCTTCCTTCCATGCCCACCATCCTCATTCACTACTGGACTTCACAGCAGTGCTCCTAAGCTCTGCAAAGCTATCACTCTGAGCTCAATACCTGTGTCTAGCCGGGCACAGTTCTGCTGGGGCTCAAGAGCTCTTTGAGCCACACCAAACACCAGCTGATACCATAGGGGGCCCTCACCAAAATGCCAGCATCCAGAAATGACCCTGCTTTACTCCCAACACCCATGTCCATCTGAACCTTGAAAGGTCTGGCAAGCCTAAATCATTTTCATTCTAAATCAAGACACTTTCCCAGGCTTTCCTGGTGCTAAGAGTGCCCTGTGAAACATGTATCAGGCACAATGATCACACGCTGTTTGGAAGCTGGGCATCCTGGCCAGATCCACCTCCGCGTCAGCATCGTGAGCAAGCCTACCTCAGTTTGCTCGACGGGGAGATGGGAAGCTCTACGGCTCACAGGGTGCTGTTTACACTGATAAAAGAACATACGGAAGTTCACTTCCACCTTCAAGGAGAGAAAGAAATGGTAGCTATTAGCCACAGCCATTAGTTGTTTCATGTCACCCTAGGCCTTGGAACAGGGTCCAAATCTGCATAGCTCCAAAAGCCTGTGAGTAAAATCAAACTCCTGCGAGGCTGACCCTGATGATTCTTAATCAGATTCCCCAAATTCCTCCATCACATGCAGAGAGCCCCCCTTCAGAGACCATATAGACCATCTAACACCCAGCCCTCCTTGCAGCTGTGAACAACGCCCCTGGCCTCTTCCTCGAATCCTTTGTGGTCTTGAGATTCAGCACGAGGCATGCACACACGGACCTCCTCTCCCCTCCCTCAGGACCCAGGTGGGGCCGCAGGTGATCATCTGAACATGTCTTCCAAAAGTCCATGTGCTGGAAACTTACTCCCCATGTTGGAATGTTGATGGCATTTGGAGTTGGGCCCCCTGGGAGGTAATTAGGATGAGGTCATGAGAGTGGGGGGCCCCATGATGGCATCAGTACCTTTAGAAGACAGGAGAGTCAGCACTCCCACTCTATCTTGCCATGTGATACCTTCCATCATGTGAAGCAAGGAGGCTGAGCAGATGACAACATCAACCCCTTGAAATTCCCAGCCCCTAGCACTGTGAGCTCAATAAAATTCTAGTCTTTATAAATGACCCAGTCTCAGGTAGGTAGTTACAGCAACAGAAAAAATGGTACACTTTAGCCCATAATTAATGTTAGTGACAGATATCTGTTTTACACCTCATTGAAACCTTCCCTACTCGTCAACTCATCAGATCCTGCCCAATGACTTTTGCCATTCCCACTTCACACTGAAGAAATCCAGGCTCTTCAAGATAAGCCAGTCCCCAGGGTCATCTGGCAGGAAGGGACAGGGCTGAGACCTGCACCTTCTGTGGCTCTCGACATCCCTCTCTCCCACCACCTCACAGAGCCCCTCATTTACTCTAGGTGACTTGGAGCAGAGATTTCTTGGGTTTTTTATGTTTGGTTGGCTTGAGTACAGCTTGAAATAGTTTTTAAAACTACACAGGCCTTTTTAAATTGGCTAAGAATTTAAAGCACGAGAAGGCCCTCAGTTTGAACCCTACATGCCACAAACAAATAAACAAAAATATCAAAAAAAAAAAGTTCTAAGAATTTCAAATAGTTAAAACAAGATGTAACTTATGGCATAATTGGAAATACCACCTTAAAAAAAAAGTTCATTAAAGCTAAAAAAATCTTTCTTTTCCATCATGTCAATTACTTTTAAAATATGTATGAACTTCTCTGACAGAGGTTTTATGATATCACCTTATCTCTTGGAAACTATATTACCATTCTTATTCTCCCAACATAATTTTTCAACCTCATAATATCATCTGATTGATTGTCTACATTTATTATTGAAAGTATTTTATGTATTTTAAAAAAAGAAAAGTATTTTATTAATTTTAAAAGTTTGTTACTATAAGGTGTTGTATATAAAATTAATGTTTGTAATTACTATGTTACATAACTAATCAAAATAGTACACAGATGAAATGAATATAATATACTTGTTAGGTCTAAAAAGCAAACATTTATTAAAAACAGAATGATTCAGATTTTTTCTCCTAATGTTTATATACCCATAGATAAATATCACTTGCATTTATAATAAGACCCAACTGAAGATCAACTTTGTCCCAATTTTTCATTGTTAGAGATAAAATAAATTTCCCCTTTGATCACATAAGTACATAAATGGGAACAGATGATGGAATGTAAAAGTGAAATTCAAGGCTTTGAACTTCCTCCCCATGGACGCCCTAAATTACAGAGTGATCAAACAATGACCGATTTTGGTGATCATCTGACAACTTAATCAGCAGATCTTCCCACAAAAGAAAACCCCAGAAACCACCAGATCTGTAGGAGAATATACCTCCAAGACATGACTCACTCAGGTCCTGAATTCTGGGAAGTACATTCAAACATTGTAGAAGACTCACTCAAACCCACTCCTCCTTCCCTGAGAAGCACCAAATCTCAACACGATTTTAGTATAAAAATGTGTCATTTCACATTTGCCAGTACTATTTGCATATTTAGACCTTTCCAGTCATCTAAAGGGCAAAGGGGGCTCCCAAGGTCTCACCAACTGGCCAATCAGAGTTACCATCTGCCAGAGGGGATTTCCCCTTGTTTTTAAGCTCAAGTAAATATTTTTATATTTATTATATTTTATGAATACTTATACATATTTTATATATATATATATATATATATATATATATATATAGAGAGAGAGAGAGAGAGAGAGAGAGAGAGAGAGACAGAGAGAGACAGAGAGAGAAACTTTTTAAAACACTGGAAGATACATTAAGGAACACAGCTGATACAACAGACTATTATAACCATTAGAGTCAGGATTAAAGTGAGATTGGTAACTGAGTTATGTTACCCATTTTATAACAAACTACTCAGGGCAAAACACTGATGAGTTTCCCATTAATATGCAACAAAGCCATGTTCAATGGAACTAAAATCGGGAGTTACTTACAAAGTTCTAAGTAGGAGAGAAGGCTGTACAACAGTCTTTGGTAAATGTATATGCAAATGCTTACAAAGCTCTGTTAGTCTTTGGAGAGTAACATCTTTTAAACGCGTTTCTAAACTGGGGGGACACAGTCATTCTTTCGAAGCATGTGACCCAGATGTCCTTCGGGGTCTCTGTGCTGCCGTCAGACTGCTTTTCTTCATGCTAGATGCCCGGCAGCACCCCATGCACCTGTGCGAAGCACACTGTTTTAATTCCCTCCTTCATCTTCACGAATTTTCGTGGCTCTCAGCCGCCCACCCTACTCCTGAGGTTGCAGAAGCTCCCTTGGGTTCCCGCCCCAGTGTAGCCCCAGCACTGCGTCTGAGCTCTCGGGCTCTGCTCCTCGGCTCCCCCTCACAGGCTCAGGGTCTTGGCTGGGAGGGGCAGAAGCCAGGCCTCGCTGCCTTGGATGTGCTCTGACCTCTGCTCAGGCCTGTGGAGCTGCAGTTCACTCCCTGAGCCTGCTCACATAACTCTGAGAGACTCCTGTCTCCACAGGAAGAAGCTGCCTGGGTCTCCTCCCACACTCAGCGGCAGGAAGCCCTGCGTGTGGTGGGGACTTGCGAACTCCACATCTGCTCTTGGTCCTGAAGAAGACCTCTTCATGTAGGTTGGAGGGACAGGCACCTCCTGTGCACTCTGCAGGTGCCCACCCTCCCCTGTGCGTAGGCACCAAGGAGACTCAGTCAGCAGGAGTCAGCGTCTCAGACCCAGCAATGAGCGTCCATCCAAAAGGCCCTGAGCACTCAGAAATGGAAATAAACAAAAAAGTACCGAGTTCACTGTGCAAAATGTGGTTGTTACTCTTTATCGTAATGCTGTCCATCACATCTCAGAACAGCATCTCCAACCACTTCCTTTTCTAAAAATATCATTCATTTCTCCTTGTCAGTGGCTCAGCACCCATGGAGAGCTGGAAGGGTACTGTGTTGATATTTGCATTTCTAGCTGGGGTTTTCAAGTGACCTTTGCCCTACGGGCCAACAGCCCAGAACAGAGCGGTGATGAGCACAGAGCAGCTGCACTTCTCCAGATCCTGGCTGTTCCCCAGGCCCAGGGATGGTCAAGGCCAAGCCAAAGTTTCTCAGCCAAAGATTTCCTTTTTTATCCAATGATATTCTGCACTTGAAATATAAAAACATAATAAAAATAAAATAAAAATTATCTTTCTGATTCCGATACTTCAATCACCTAAGTAAGAAGTCTGGTGTTTACCATGATGAAATTTGTTTCATTTCAAGCCTAAACATTTAAAAATTTCTTTGTTTGTGCTAGGATGTCAGTTTCTGGTATTTTGGCCTCTGACTAAACCTTTTGTGAATATGAAGCTATTTCACAATTCTCACAATTTGAGGCAGATCCCAAAAAGGAGGATCCTGGGAAGTGGGTGTGGGCAGACGCAGGAAGGAACAGGGAGCTTCACTTGGCTTCGGGGTTCTTTCCCACGGTGCTCACACTTGCCCTCAGGCCTGGGAGAGTCTAGGGACCCCCGGACCAGCGAGCACCTTGCAGACAAGGGCACAATAGTCCCATAGCGTTCACATTTAGGATTAAAAAGATACAAGGCTGTGCTGTACTCATCCTCCATGGAGAAGAGGTGGGAGGCAGCTTCAGACAGCCCCCTCCCCAGGGCAAGGTCCTGACCACAGCGACTCGGCACCGAGAGGGGCAGCGACAGGCAGCCAGGTATTCCCGTATCACCAACTGGGCAAACTGGTCACGTAGGTACGTGCAGTGGCCACCCGAAGACTTCCCAAGTGGACACAATGAAAACACGCCAGGTGGGGGAACTGAGGTGCCGGGCCAGGAGAAGGAACAACAGAACCGTCACCTCCCACAAACGCACCGTCTCCCAATTCCACACCCCACCACGTCCAAGGCCTCAGCCCCGTCACCCCCCAGCCTAAGCCCATGGCACTTGACCGTCCTCCTGCATGGCCAGCCATCTAGCCTAACGCGCTGTCTCCTCGCTGCCCCTGCTCCGTCCCCACTGTGAGGAGTGTCCTCTCTCGCCTGCACGCTGAAAGCCAGCCTCACTCTGCTTGGCCAAAGGCTCCACCACGTTCTGATGTAGGGTGAGCCTTTACCTCCCCAGCTGGGCTGTCGGGGGAGGACACAACCCCCTGCAGGGGACCTTCCGTCTGTAGCCACAAGGTCTGGTGTGCTCCCTGCCTCTTGTCTGCAAACTTAGCGGCCCTCGGTGACTATGTTGCTTACTTCACAAAGAACAGATGAGCAACCATAAGAGGACCTGCCCCTCTAAGTGACAACCACACATCCTCCACTGGGTCCCTTCCTAGAGTCACCCCGTGCCTCTCCTGAAGTCAGTCACTCACCCTCCCACAAGCTGACTTCCCTCCTGTGCAAGGAGGCTTCGTCAGGCTCTATCCTACACTGAGACGTCACTCAACCACTCCAGCACTAGGCTCGTTCTCCTGACTGGTTCGCACCACCAATCCCACCCCAAATTGTACTCCTTCCTCCCCTGCCTGGCAACCGAAGCTCAGCACCTGCCCACCTCCTTGCCCCAACTCCTCCCGGTGGCGCTGCCTTCCAGTGAGACTTGTGCAGCCACAGCCACCAGACAAAAAAAATATCCATGCCAAAACCACCAGTGACCCAGAGAGCAGGATCCCAGTGTCATAGGTCCCCACCCCTCTTGGGCCAGGAGCACCTGGACACAGCTCCTCACGCCCTCCATTTGGAAATGATTCCAAGTGACCTCCAAGAAGCCACACTCTTGCTTCCCTACCTCTCTGGCTGGTCCCCCTTAGTCTCCACGGCCTTGGCCTTGGCCCCCCTTCTGCTCCCCAGCCCTTAACTCCTCCACCGCTCAGGACCTTCTGATCTTATTCCTTCAAATACCAACCACTGGCCAGACTCCCATCACTGTCCGACTGCACAGACATCAGCTCTGGAGACCACTGGCCTCCCAGCATCTCCACTGGGTGTCCTGGGATCCTTTCAATCCCAATGTGTTCCAAACCCATCTCCTGGTCTCTTTTTGTCACCAGACCTTCTCTGGCCACAGCCCTTCCCTTCTCAGGAGGTTCCAACTCCGGAAACTCACTTGAGCTCAACCTCTTGGCATCACCATTATTCCTCTTTTTCTCACACCCACAGCCACTCAATCATCTTAAGGGATCTGTCTTCAAAACATTTCCAGAAAGTGACCACTTTGCTCTACTTTCACAGTCACCAAGGAGTGCGTCTCCATCGTCCTGTCCACAGTGGATCTCCTGCGGCCTCTCTCAGATCCAACTCTTGACCCCCACCCCTCCCATGCAGTTCCCAGCCCAGAGGCCAGAATGAGTCTGTTAAGGTGGAATGCCGATTCCCCTCCTCCTCTGCTTAAAACCCCACGCACATTTTCCACCTTGAAACCCAGAATTCCCCTAGTGGCTGCAGGACAGGACATGCCAGGTTACTGCTCTCTCTCCCACCTCAGCCCGCTCTCTGCTGGCTCCTCATCTCTCTGTGCCTGTCCCAGCATCCTGTGCTCCACTCACTGTCTCCACAAGAGCAGGCACCTGTGCTGCTATGCTCACTGTGAGTTGCACCGGAAACAGGGCGAGGCACACAGGGGAGTTAAGCCACATGTTCTCACTGAATCAATGAGCCCCTGAGACTCTGGCTACATCTCTGTCCTCCTGTGTCTATCTCCTGTCTGCAACATGAGATTAGCAATGTCAGTCTCACCTGCATGTTAAGAGCAGTAAACGAGGACTCATGAAATCTTCGCAAAGCACAAATTCCACAACAGCTGAATGTATTGAGGGTGTTCCTTAAAGTTCTCTCAGGGAGACATGCTGGGAATCTGCCTGGGTACTGCTGGGTAAGAGGGATGGAAAAATCCAGCCAGGCAGCCTTCACTCTCTCCCAACAACGGCTGAGACTCCTCTCAGAGGAGCAGCTGAAGGTTTCCACACCTTCATTTACTTCCCAAACTCAGAGTTACCTGTGAGAAGTCCCAGGGGCGGAGCGCAGAACCTTCCTGCTGGGTCCTGGGGTCCTGCTGTGTAGATGTGCATTCAGCAGCAGGCTGCTCCCTCCTGCTGGGTGCCCACAGGAGAGGTGGGACAAGAGCGCTGGTCCTGGAGGTCCCTGCAGACCAGGTAGGGGGCCCCTGGGAGCCTCAGACCCGGCAGGGAGTGAGATACCTGGGAAGGCAGAGAAGGGCGCAGGTGGTCAGGAGCTGCGTAGCAAGGCTGGCAGGGGCAGTGGTCCCTGGCACCCACCCCTCACAACACCACGTCGAGAGGGAAGGCTGGGCATAACCACTGGACATCTCAGCACTCGAGCATCTATAAATCACAACAGTGAAGCGGAGAAAGGTCTGAGGTTTACTGAGTGAAAAACCAAATTCCACCAGGAGGTTAACAGATCAGTCCACCAACACATCAGAACACAGATCACCCCAGTGTGTCCCCTGCTGCCCCCAGCTTTCCTTCTGCACCAAGCCTGTGCCAATGCTTCTCCTACAGGGAGGGTTTGACCTCAAGGGCGACCTTGGGAAAAAAACCTCTAAAGTGAATAATAAACAAAAAGGGAATTAAAATGGTACAATAGAGATCATCTATTTCATAATCACACAAAAAGCAAAACAGAGGACCACAGGAACATGGAAGAGAAGAGCTATGGGAAACCAAGCAATAACGGTACTGACGTCCATCTCATGTGGTCACTAGCCACATGACATGGCCGACACACTCCAGGCGAAGGAGGACAGTGGTAGAACAGGCAAAACCCAAACGCGCTTACATGAGACTCGCTTTAGAACAGCACCAAAACCAATAAGATAATTACACACTTAACAAAAGCTGGGAATGGTGTCACATGGCTGTGATCCTTACAACTCAGGAGGCAGAGACAGGATCACAAGTTCACAGGATCACAAGTTCACGGCTAGTCTCAGCCACTTAGCAAGACTTTGTCTTGAAACAAAAAAATTAAAAAGGGTCAGGTATATACTTAGTAGCAAAGCACCCCTGGGTTAAATCCCCAGTACCAAAAAGAAAAAAATTTAACAAAAGACATGTAAGGTTTGTATAATGAAAATTACCAGAACATCACTAAAATAAATAATAAATAAAAATTAAAATGCCCTAAATAAAGGGAAAGATGTCCCAAGTTCATAAACAAGAAATCTGAATCTCTATATGCAAGCCTTATCCTTTTCATATTGTTACAATAGTAGCACATCCAAAATTGATTAAAACTTAATTCTATCCAATGTAATCTCTAATAAAACTTCATCTTACTTTTTTTGCAAAAATTGACTACCTGATTCTAAAATTCATTCAGAGAAAAAGAAAACCTGAATAGCCAAAATAACCTTGGGAAAAAAAAATAAACTTACAAAATATACACTTCCTACCACCAGATCTTACTTGGAAGTTATATTACTATCAGACAACGTAATACCAGCATGAAGACACAGATTAATAAATTAGAATTGGCAACCAGAAACTGTTTGTAGTTAACTGATTTTTCACAAGAGTGCCATGACATTTCAATGGCTAAATAATAGCTTTTTCAACTAATGGTGCTAAAAAAAAAAAAATCTGAATCTTGATGCAAGCCTTATCCTTTTCACAAGTTAACTTAAAATGATTCTAAAGCAAAATATTGGACTTAAGCCTTTAAAACTCTCAGAGGAACACATAAGGATAAATTTTTATCATCTTAGATTATCAATGGCACCAAAAGCAGAAGTTAAAAATGTTTGTGTGCCTAGGGACACCATCAAGAAGGTGAAAAGACAACCCACAATATGGGAGAAGATCTTTTCAAATTATATATCTGATAAGGGACTTATATCCATAGTATTCAAAGAATACTTCACAATAAAAAGACAACCAGAAGGATTTAAATAGACATTTCTCCAAAGACAATAATCAAATGGCCAAAAACACATGAAAAGATACTTAATACTCAACACAATTACTGGTGTAGGGAAATGTCAATCCAAACCTCAATGAGATGCCACTTCATATCCACAAGCTAGAATCAAGACAGATTCGGACAAGTGCAGGCAAGGACATGGAGAAGTCAGACCTCATAAAACACTGCCCGGGAAGTTAGGTGGAACCACTGCTTTGAGAAAAGGTTCAGCACTTCAAGGTCATCCACAGAACTGCCACATCCAGGAACCGCACACGGAGGCATATACCAGCCAAGGCAACAGAAGACAGCTCCACACAGAACCCAATTCATGAATGTACAAAGCAGCATCATTCACCATTGCCAAAAAGTGAAAACACCCCCCTTCCCCATCAACCGGTCAATGGGTAAAAATAAAATGTGGTACATCCAAACATTGGATGCACCCACAGAACAGGCCGCAGCACGGATTCCCGCTGCAAGATGAATCTTGAAAAAAATACTGGACTGAATGAAAGAAATCAGACTCAGAAGGCACACATTGCATGAAATCAGTTATATGAAACACCAGGACAATCCACAGGGGCAGGAGCTAAGTCACTGGTTTGCAGAAGCTTGGGGCATGGGAGAACAGGAACGAGTGCTGATGGACAGGGGGTTTCAGAGGCTACTGAAGTGTTCTGGAATTAAGTACTGCTGATGGTTACAACACTCAGAATATGTTAAAAAGCAGAAAAAAAGTGTATTTATATTGTGACTTTTATGCTATGTAAATTATATCTCAACAAAATTATATTTAAAAAGAAAGAAACACATCTACTGGAATAAAATTAAAGGGCAAAGCAAGAATACATTAGATTTTCCCAAGTGTTGTTCTCAGAGTAGAGCTTTGCTCATTGGGATTGCTACGCTGGTATGTGAACTCTGCTTACTTTTAGGCTTTTCTGATCAGGAAGCAAAGAATAATGTTCATGGCCTCTACTGCCCCTCCATCCTGGCACCACTATCCCAGTCTCCAGATAGAAGGAAAGCCATGAGTGTGGACAGAAGACATCCTGCTGGACAGACTAACATATCTTCGTGGTAGTGTTCCTTCCTCGCTGCCCACTCACTAGTATAAAAACTCTGCCCCCACCCAGCCTGAGAGTGCTGACATTCTTGCAGGGTGGTAGGCAGGCTGCTGAGGCTAAAGCTTCAGAGTGACCTGACTCCAGACACCTGCTGGCCCTGGGCTGAGCAGCCCTCTGACCTACTTCTCACCTACTTACTGCCCTGCCTGCTCTGCCCTGACAGCATCAAGACACCTATTGCACCACTAAGCTACTGTGTATTTTCTGCCTCAGTTGGCAATAAATTCTCACCTTCAGACAAAGACAAAATACATCCCCTCTGCTCCACCTTTCTGCCATTTTCTCCCAGGTAAAGAGTCTGTAAATAGAATGATCACCTCCAGCAGCAAGGAGAGCTCTCTGCTGAGCTGGCACACCCGCAGTCAGAGCCCTTGGAGCTGCATCAAGAAAAGCTTTATGAAAGGGAGAGCGTCCACAGAGCCCTCTGCCAGGAGGGTGCTGGGAGCCCTGTGCACCCCCTGGGCCGTCGTCGGCAGGTGGCAAAGCCCCTGTCCCCAGGCTGGCTCCTGTCTGCACTGCCTCGAAACCAGCAGGCACAGTTCTAAAGGGCAGCAGCACTGTGCCTGGCCACTGACCTGCGTCTTCTTAATGTACAGCCTCCAGCCATGGGCCCCCTCCTGGGAACCAAGAACTACTCCTCTTGATCTTCAGTGATGAAGCAGCCAGGACCCAGAGCAAGCCCTGAAGTCGTCCATGCCTGCTTCTGCAGAACAATGCATGTAGGGACTATCCTCCATTCCCCAACTGCTCCTGCACCCCCACGACTCACGGAGATGCTGGAGGAGAATGCGGAGTGGAATGAGCCCCTACTCCCGAGTTCAGACCACACTGCAGCCCCTATGCCCACACGAGACCCTTCAAGATACTTAAAAACAAAAACAAAAAAACTTACTGTTTAGCCTGGCGTGGTGGCACATGCCTATAATCCCAGGGGCTTGGGAGTCTAAGGCAGGAGGAGCATAAGTTCAAAGCCAGACTCAGTAATTTAGTGAGGACCTAAGCAACTTAGTGAGATGCTGTCTCAAAATAAAAAGTAAAAAGGACTGGGGACGTGGTCAAGCACCCTGGGTTCAATCCCTGGTACAAAAAATCTAAAAAGGAAAAACAAAAAGGACCCTGCTGTCTATCCACGAAGCACATACAAGGAGAGGCACCCCACTTCCCAACAATGTGCTCCTGGGATGACGCCGATAAACATGGACACTGCTTGAAATTAGGGACAAAAGACTCAGAGGTTTAAAATAACCTGAGAAAGCCAATCTGATGCAAAAACATGTAAAAGAATATAAAAGGGTCCTGTTAGTAAGTTACAAGATTTCCTCCTTGTTAAATACACACAGGAAGTAAGAACAGGTGGAATCGCTAAAATAACCAGGCATATGAGAAAAAAAAATAGAAAAAAGAGTAGAGACAACCACTGGAACCACTATAGTCTCAGTTTACACAAACACATACTCAAGTACACACAGTCACACACAGACACACACACACGCACGCACGCGCACACGCACATGCCTTATCTTAGAGATAAAAGGAGAAATAATCAAATAAACCAGGTGAAGGAGGAGGCACTATTTCTGAGGTTGCTCTTCTCGGCCTCTGATATTTTAAGTGAGACTCGAGTGGAAAGAGGAAGCTGGACAGGAGAACACACAGGGACACCTCGGCCAGCAGAGGGGCAGGCAGGACCTCCAGGAGCAGTGGGGAGATGGCAAGAGGAAAGCCAGGTGGGTTTTGAAGGCAGTTGCAGAAGCGATTGACTTTAGGCAGGAGAAAAGGGAGGGCATGACGGTGCTCCAGGTCTGTCTTCAGCTGTTGTGTGAACTGAGCTGTCAGAGGCTGGGGTAGCCCTCATGCCCACGGTACCCAAATGGGAACTATCCAGTGGCAGGCATAGGCTCCTGAGGCTCATCTTGCTGCAGACAGAGAAGCCCCCAGGGTCCATGCTGTTATGTTCAGGAGAACCCATGAGCTCCTGGGCATGGGTGTCAGATGAAAGGATAGCAGTGGCCTGAGGATGAAGCTTCGGGGCCTCCAAGGCACCTCCAAAACACAGGTACAGCACAGGGCCTGCTCAGAGGTCACAGGACAGGAATCAACCTGCAGAGTGACCTTTCCAAAACTTAAGGGGATATCAGACTGCAGAGCCTGGGTGAGGGAGCCCGGGAGGCTCTGGTCATACACGGCAGGTGCCTGGGCAGCAGGAGCGAGGCTTTCTCTCCAGCTACTTTTATCTGCTAGCCTGCAGGAAGCTGGGCTTAGCCAAAGCTGGGGTTTTGCCAGGTGATGATGAAAGTAGGGAACAGAACAACATTCCAGAAAGAAGAGTAAGAACAGAAGGTGGCAGAGAACACTGAAAGGGAAGAGCGGCCAGAGGTATGTTTAGAGGGTGGGAGTGTTTTTAAAGGTCAGGTAAAAGGAAGTCAGTTGCACTGAGAGGTGGGGGTCAGAGACTAGGACATGATGCCCTGATGTCAGAATCCTGGCTCTATCACAAGAACGGGCTGGACAGGGAGATACAGAGGGAGGAAAAAGGGGGTCTCAGTGTTAAGAGGACTTGCTATGGGGATGCAGACATGGCTAAAGTAGGAGAAGCAAAAAAAAAAAAAAGTAGTGATTTAGCCAAGAAAGTCCTCAGCTAACATGAAGGAGGGCCTGGAAGGCACGGAGAAGACCCAGACGAGGAGGAGGAGGAGGAGGGGAGGTCTGGTGGCTAGTGCAGAGCCTTTGCAAGAGAAAACCTGGAGAGCTACTTAAATGTCCACCAATATGTAGCACTGTCCACCTAGTGGAGAACACGCTGGTCCTGCAAGCATTGGTGTGTGAAGATGTCTGAGACACACACAAATAAAAAGTATAGAACACAACAATTTACATGGTATAGTGGCATTCACGAGCATAATAAAACACACGATTTCTCCAGAAGAAGGCAAAGGGGGAAAAACCTATTGATGATGGCTACATGGGACCACAGGGAATGTTACTTACTTTCACTTTATTACTTTTTTAACTTTTTTCTGACTTTCTGCATTTCCAACTTGAAATTTTCAGAGGCTGAAATGTTTGGCATAGCTTACTTTACCAATAAGTTTCCACACACTGAGAAAAATAATTTCTTTTGTCTCATGATGGATCGTATATCCTAGATGCAATGTACTGCAAAACTCTAAAATTAAAATACCACCAAAAGACTCCATTTCTTTGTATTCCCAGCTCTCTGAAGCAAATCTGTAGGGCTGGGTCTCTCCAAAAAATCCAGAGGAATCAGGTTCGGGGAGCTCCTCCATTTCTTCCCTCACAGGCTTGTCTTCTCCTGGTGAACGGACACTTCGGACTGTGCACACCTGTGCCACACGGCTCACAAGGTGGCAATCACAATTCCTGACACATTACATACCAGAAATTGACAGCTCTCTCTCTACTTCTCCCCCAAGCTTTCAACCCCAAGCCTATGACTTTTTCAGTGGCCACTGAGCTTCCAAGTTAATATTTCAAAACAAAAACAAATAAACAGTGTAGTTCTCTGCAGTTAAGCTCAGCAGCCACCCTAAGTGGAGGTTCCCATGCATGATCTGTTTGACTGCAGTATGAATGGCAGTCTTGTCCGGCTTCAATAAAGTGCCTCTCTGTCGACAGGCATCGTGTTCCAATGGGGCTGCACCCTGGGAAACCCAGGGCCTCACAGTTGCCCCTTCAGAGCTGCCTCGCAGAAAGTCATTTCTCATTTGCCTTCTCTGGGGGAAAATAAAGTACTCTTCAGAAATGAAGGGATTTGCCGAGTTAGAACTATGGAGCACACTCATTGGCTCACTGGCTATCAATTAATTAAATGAGTTTTTTTTTTTTTTAACTTCTCTGTTGTGATAAAAGGCACTTGGCTAATTCTAGCCATCATTCCTAATTCTAAGAAATTACTCATAAAAATGAAACTAATTCTTAGGCTTGAATCTGCTCACAAAGAATCAACTGATTTACCCGACTGGATACTGAATCAGGCACAAAATAAGAAGCTTGTTTTAGTAGAGGCTTTACCCCAGAAAAAAACCAGTTTATTTAGAATGGTGAATGAAAACACACACTAATTATACAGAACTCAGAAAGCAGCTCCCTTGACTGACTTTGAAAAGGAATAAGGTAGATTTGTATGTGCTATTCAGGGTTGGGGTGGGGGTCCAAATAGCAATGCACAGTGTTTTCTATCTAAAGATGGTGTGTGGCAGGAGGTGGAGGTGGGAGATCTGACACTGGTAGAACCTGTACCTAAGCCAGCAGCAGTAATACACGCCTCCGGTACAGAAAACTGAAGGCCAGGGCAGGAGGAAGATTGCCTTGCACCATAAGATTTTGTACTGTTACATATTTAATGTATTATATGTATTTTTAAATCAAAGCTAAATCCACTGAGCATAAAATTAACTGTTTTAATTTAAGTCAGCGGCATTTAGACATTCACCATGTCATGCAGTCAGCAATATAACCTAGTTCCAGAACATTCCTATCTCCCCAAAAGGTTCCTGGCCCCAGGAGCAGTCACCCTGCAGGCCCTCCTCTCCAGGGCAGCACCTGTAGTCTGCCTTCTGCAGGTGGCTCTACCTCCTCTCTGGATCTTACATATAAAAGGAGTCATACAATATCGAACCTTTTATGTCTGGCTTCTTTTTTAGTTCCTTTTTTTAAAACTAAAGTTTAAATAAAATATTTCTTGGAAAAATTCCATCAAAGTCATTCATTACATTTTTGTTAAAAGGTGTTTGGATACCTAACAGCTGGAAATCAATTTTATCATGTCCCATGGATGACAGAAGATGAAACTATCCATGCAAAGAGAATCATTTCCTGTGTAATAGGGCAAAAAGTTATCAGCCCGCAAGACATTTTAAGTTCCCAACGTACGCAGAAGTGCCGTGAGTAATTTTTGATGTAACGGGATGTTAAATTCAAAGCTGGAAGAGGGCACTAGAGTGTTCACAAGATCAGCATTGGGTAGAAAGTTACGTCCCAAAACCATTCAACTGTCCAGCCTCATACAGCGTCAGCTGAGCCCACTGCACTCCATGGCCAGGGCTCTCACGAGGCTGTAACTGAACATGGGGGACAGGGGCAGAGCAGTGCAGGTGGAGACAAACTGTGAAGGAGGAGACCTAAGATTTCACCAATGTACACCAACCCTTTAAAGAAAAGGCTGGAGAAAAAGAAAACCAACCATTTCTGAGGCCCATCAGACAACTGAGGCCCCAGGACAAAAACACTCTCCAAAATCTGGAGAGAAAGGGGAAATTGGAGTCAGAGTCACACCTGTCCATGTCACAGGGATGGGAGGGAGGAGTGTGACACCTGCCATAAGGTGCACGTGCTATGTAATCTGGTGGTGAAGTGCTTTTTAAAAGTAGATCTAAGTTACGTTGCGAACTCTAGGGCGATCATTAAAGATAATGTTTAAAAATGTATAATTGGTAGCATGATACAGTAGATAATACGGGATCCCACAAACCATTCAACCAGAGAAGTCAAAAAGAGGAAAAAACAAATAGATGCAATAAAGAGAAAAGAGCTACCAATAGGGTAGGCATTGGTCCCACCATGTTCATAATCACTTTAAACATAAATTGCCTAAACATCTCAGTTTAAAGATATGGATTTTCAGAGTGGATGAAAAAGCAAGACTAGCCGTGCACGGTGGCACACACCTGTAATCCCAGGGCTCGGGAGGCTGAGGCAGGAGGATCGAAGGTTCAAAGCCAGCTTAAGCAACTTAGTGAGGCTGTAAACAACCTAGTGAAACCCTGTCTCAAAGTAAAATAAATACATAAATAAAAAGGGCTGGGGATGTGGCTCAGTAGTTAAGCACCCTCTGGGTTTAATCCCTGGTACAAAAAAAAAAAAAAAAGCAATACTGAACTGTTTTTTTGTAGTCTGCAAGAAACCCACTTTCAATACAAAGATTGCAGCTAGAAGTAAAGGGGTGAAGAAAGATGCATTGTACTAACACTAATCAAAAGAAAGCTGGAGAAGCTAGGTTAATTTCAGACAAAGCAGAGTTCAAAACAGAAAGCTCATCAGGAACAAAAAGAGACCATTACAAAATAATAAAGGGGTCAATTTTCCAAGAAGACATAAAAATTCTTAACACGGACGCACTACAGCAGTGCATCACAGTTCATGAGGCAAAGCTGATACAACTGTGAGGAGAGACAGGACAGTTTGCTACGGAGGAGCTGCAGATGTTAACTCCACTTCCTCAGAAATGGACGCTCCAGCAGGCGGAGCATGAGTAGGGACAGGGCCGACCTGAAGAGCACTAACAATCCACCTGCTCCATCAAGAATATTCCAGCCAACAGCAGCGCTGCCCACTCCCAGGACATATCTGGGCCTCAGTGCTCACCTTCAGTGCAGACACTAACACAGAATCAGACCAAGGGGGCTTTCCCTTCACTGCGCGCATAGGCAACAGAAAGGGTGGCAGGCCCCCAAAGCCTGGTTCTCCGAGCGCAGACGTGGACAGCACCTGGGTTGCTGCCATGTTCATTCAAAGTCCACTGCAAAGTAACAATCCCAACAGAAAAATAGAGACAGGAGGAGAAGGCGTTTTATTTTTCACTTAGCTGTTTATCTTTAATTGAAAACTAGAGAAATTAGCAGTCGAGGAGGGTCCACATCTTTCCCTCTTTGGTGTGCTTCGTGGTGCTCGGAAGGACCTCGGGGCGTCCTGTATGCCAGGCCAGAGCTCCTCTGCCAGGCTCCAGCCCCAGCCCTGAGGTTTCCCCATTTGTGCAGGCAGGAAGGGCAGTCTTTGATTCAGCCAGGAAACTGTTCTCCAGATGGAGTCTGAAAGTTCCAGGCAGTGCGTCCTCTCGGTTCCCACAGCCCCTCTTTCCACTGCCTCCCACCTCCCCACCTGGCAGCTCTGAGGGCTATTGAGGAATCCACCTTTTGGACAAGCCTAAAATCCTTCTTTGAATTTCTATAGGCATGATCCCTTTAATCATCAGAGGAGTCCTTTCAAAACTGTGACCCTGGAGCCACTCTCACTTTATAGAGGGACACAAGGGGAACATTTGCAGAGAGGTCTTTGTCCAAGTCCCAGTGGGGCCGGAAGCCCTGGGCAAGAGTCATAGAATCCACCCCTCCGTCACTGTCTGGCACCAGTCTGAGCACAGACACCCCAGGGGATGCGTGCATCCTGGGCTCACTGCCCCAGTCCCAGTGGCCCTGGGCACTGTCTGCAGGGCAGCATGTGCCACTGGCAGCAGGGCCAGGGCTCTCTCCCCATGTCTCATATAATAACAGCAGGGCTTCTTCCTTGTTTATTAATCGTTTCTTTTTTGGTCCTTGAAACCAAACATCCACTTAAGATATAGGGCTTATCTGTGAAAACATACCACAGCTGCGTGTGAAATAAAGTCTGGGTGTGCACTGGGGGAAGTCAAAATTTACATTTAAAAATGCTTTAAACTCTATTTCATTATGTCTAGTATCCAGTGAGAGACTGGCTCTAGCTCCCACCTGCAAGGACAGCAAGATCCACAAATGTGCAAATCTCTTACAGAAGATGTCACAGTATGTATAAGCTCCTGCAACATTTAAAACATGGTGTATAAATAGTTGCTATGCTGTGGTTTAGGGAATAATGACATCTTCAGTCCCTGTTCGGTACAGAGAAAATGTGTTCCTTGAATACCTTCAGTCTGCAGCTGGTTGAATCCACGGATACAGAGGCCAGCAGCAAAACCACAATAAAAGAATCAAAAAAAAAAAACAGAAAAAAATGTCAGCCACCCTGTGAGTTATGATTCTCTTCCTCGGCATATTTTCCATGTCTGTAAATCATATTGCACATACAATTCAGTCTCACGATTATTTTCACTTAATAATATATGACAAACATTTTCCCATGGTCACAATCTCCAAAAATCTTATCTAATTAGAGCATGCTATTTACTTAGCCATATTTAGATGTTTTCCATTTGGGGTTATTATTTTCAAAAACAACACACTAAGAGAAGCATCTGTGCATAAAGCATTTCTTTTTCTCCACTCTTAGCAGCATTTCCTGGAGCTGGACTGCCCAAAGAGCAGCTGCCTACGGGACAATGCCTAAAATGCACCCCTGAAGCCACCCTTCCCCAGCTCAGATCCAGGAGTCCACTCCTCCTGCCCGCCAGGGTAATCCACACCACTTCCTTCCTGCCCCAGCGCCCACTTCCTCTTAGAGAAAAGCTCCTTTTAGCTAATTTCTCTTTGGAAAAAAAATTCTGTAAAAAATCATTTCATGTTTCCCAAGAAAACCTTCATCTTATCTCCCAAGGTATTTATCATTACATAATAGAAGTGACATTGCCACCAGACTGGTTCCCACATGAACAGCACGGTGTGGGTAATGTACACAGTCAATGCAGGGGAGGACGCGAAGGCATTTTAAAGTCACACAAGCTAGAGTGGGTCAGCTTCCCAATGATCATTTTATTAGCAGCACATTTGGGGTCAGTTTGCAGAGGTGAGTGTTTTTGAATACATAAACCTTCAGGTAAGATCTTAATCCCTTTTATATTTGTACATACTAATATATATATATACATATACATATCTATAATGTGTAATATATAAACATGTAATTCTATATATGGATACATATATATGTATGCATGTGTGTGGAGATATTATATATATATATATATATATATATATAGAGAGAGAGAGAGAGAGAGAGAGAGAGAGAGAGAGGGAGAGAGGGGTATAATTTGTTAACAGTTCAGCTGAAACTGGGTATACAGGGTCCTGTGTTGGAAATTCAAAAGTGAGTGGGACACGGCCCTCCGTTCCACACGCCCCTGCAGAACTGGGACTGACGGAGCTCAGTCGGCCTTGTCTCCACCATCAAGCAGAGCTGGGAGAAGACGGTGCTCCACTCGGGGATGTGCTCTGTTTCCAGGCCTAACCTTTAGGCTGACCTTAAAAATTACCCTTTATTGGGCTGAGGATGTGGCTGAAGCGGTAGCGCGCTCCCCTGGCATGCGTGCGGCCCGGTTCGATCCTCAGCACCACATACAAAGAAAGATGTTGTGTTTGCCGAAAACGAAAAAATAAATACTAAAAAATTCTCTCTCTCTCTCTTTAAAAAAAAATCACCCTTTATTTCAGGTTAGATATGATTTCTAATTGTGCTCGAGTTCCTGTCGGCTCAAGGGCATTTCTATTTGCTGAGACAGTAAACGGTGGGTCCACACCAATGCTGAGGTATGTTTCAGTACGCTGAAGCTCATGCTCATTTCCAGGTTTTTTAAGATCTTCCCCTTGGCAAAGCTCACCAGCCTCTGGCATCGTGCCTGTCCTGTCCTGTCCAGGGGGTGATGGGGGACTCACTTCCTTCCCCGTCCTTCCCACAAAGCCAAAGCCAGCTGGGAAACTGAGGAGGCCCTCGGGAAGAGGTACAGGACGGGCCAGGATTTAACCACAGACCCGGGGTGCCTGGTCAGGAGAGGCTGAGGTCAGCAACGACGGCAGGCAGTCTGCAGCAGGGACCACAGTGTCAGGGGACAGCAGGCAAGAATGCCAACCGTGGGAACAGGCCAGGGAAAGACACTCAGAAGACGCAGGGAAAATGTGGGGTGGCGTAGATGCAAGGACACAGTAGAAGCACAGAGGACCAGAAAGGAGGCCATCAGCGAGGCCGAGGTCACAGAGAACAGTGGGGCTGGCGAGAGGGCGACGGCTGGCCGGCAGCACCATTTATTATCCAGGATACTGGGAGTGGACAGGGGTTTAGAGGGAACACCCAGGTGTGGAGGGTCCTCTCCACCCGTCTACATGGGGCAAGGAGGATTTGAGGACTGGGCAGGGGCCACCCATCCTGCCAATGGAAGGCAGAGACCTCACCCACAGCATGCCCTTGAGGGGAGGTCTTAACCTTGAGAGCAACACTCCCCAAGGCTCTCTGATCAGCAGCACATGAGTCCAAGGAAGCAATGTGCATATAATTTGGAATTTTCTGGTAGTAGGAAAAAAGAGAGAAATGGAGCAATTTATTTCAATAATATTTTATTTAACCAAGCATAATCAAAATTTAATAGCTTAATATATGAACTGCATAAAATTATTATGTATACCTTACGTTCTGTTTTTTGCATGAGATCTTTGACACCCACTGACAGCACAGCTCAGCTGGCACCAGCAGAGGTCCAGGGTGCAGATCCTTGTGGGCCAGCGGCTCTGTTTAGACAGCCAGCTCCTAGACAGGCTGTGTTTCCCCTCCACTTGTCTGCATCCAGTGTCTCCTGCTGCACAAGGAAGAAGTCCTGCCGTCTAGGAAAACGGCTCTCACCTGCCAGGCCACAGATGAGGCCTCCATCAATGGCCGTGGCAGCTCCTGCCGGGGAAGCTGGACCCGCTGCACAAGGCCAGGGACGGAAAACAAGGTCACTGTCAAGGAAGCAGGGCTAAAGGCCAAGGGGGAACAAGTCCCAGGAGTGATTAAGGTATTAGCAGATAAGAAACGCTCAGCCAGCAGCCAATCCACACACAGGAACACTAGGCCATCTCAGAGGAGTGCATGTCACTCAGGCAGGACCCTCCCCAGCACAGCGCCTGGCTGAGGCTGGGCTCAGTAAATCTCTACACAGCACAGGAGAAACGCTGCTCCTGCCACGTCACACAAAGGGATGGCCACAACACCAGAGGAGGGCTTCCAATGCCTTCCCTCTGGTGGTTTTTCCTAGAGCAAAACTGGAATGTATAAAATGGCAACATTTCAAGAGCTGAGCCCTTGCACTGCCGACCACAGAACACCACGCCCTACCCTGTTCCAGAAAGCTGCACCAGCCCTCCCTCCCTCTAGTCCCCAGTCTGCCCTTGAATCTCCAGTACCAAGCAGATCTTGCCAAACAAATAAAAGTAAATCAAATAACGACAATATAACTGAATAATACATGAACATTATAACAGATGGAAGTGTTCCTTGTGCATTTGAGCCCCTTCGAAGGGAGACACCCTGGACTGGTCAACAGCTCCTCATGGAGCACCTGTTGTGCACAGCCTCGCCGGTGCTGGAGGCACAGAGGTGCAGGTGCGGCCCTCCTGCTCTCTGCGCCCGCAGACGACAGGCACAGTGGCCCCACCACACCAGGGCTACATGCCCATCGACACAGACCTCATTCCAAGTGGACTCCTGCTTTTCCAGGAAGAGCAGGTGAGGGGAAAGAAGCCTGGCAAAGCCTGGCAGGGGACAGCACTCCTGGGCCATCTTTACCTGCTTCTCCCTCGGTGCTCAGAGGGAGGCTGCCCTCCCTCCCACTGGCTTGGTAGAGGCTTTTCTCTCCCTGAAGCGCAGTGGCAGATGTCATGGCCACCAACTGCCCCACCTCTCCGAAACCAGACACACAGATGTAAGTTCGCATCTGAGGCAAGCTATGTCCACCACGGGTGACCCGCATGAAGGCCAAGGATGCTAAGTCCAGGGAGGCAGAAAGAAGAGAGCCTGGGTTCTCAGTGGGACCACAGCTGCACCAGCCAGCAGACATCTCCCTTTAACACCTTGTCACTGAGGAGACAGACATCTGGTGGTTCAAGTCCTCGTTACCAGGGAGGGTGCTGCCAGCCAAGCATACTAACACATACTTGTGAACATACAACTGACATGTGAGTGTGCACACACACACACTTACACAGTCACTGGACTGTGTCTCCCAGAAGACCTTCTCTCAACTCCTGAGCCCGCACGTGTGTCTGTGAGCTCATAGGGTCTGTGGATGCAGTCATGTTAAGATGGCCACAGTGGGGTGAGCAGTACCCCATACGACTGGTGTGCTTACGGGAAGAGAAGGCACACAGAGGCAGGGAAAGAGACGCAGCTTGGGGCCTGGGGTGACGCATCTGCCTGGGGTCTGGACCTTGAACCCCTTCACCTGTGGCTTGCTCACATCACAGTCCAACTTTCCTGCCTGCGTTTGTCCTCGGATGAAACGGAGACCTCATCCTCACATCTGGCCACTTCTGCCCTGTGTGTGACAGCAGAGGGAAGTAAGGAAGGGATCCTAGAGCAGCATCAGGGGATGAGAGACACACGTGGAGGCAGGCAGTTCGCAGGAGCCCACAGACTGATGAGATTAAAAAATTCAGTTTCCTACCACATCTGGCCCCAAGCACCACCCTGCTGGCCTCCTGTGACCAGACTGGCTCTGAGCTGAGGGCCCTGGCAAGTGCTCCCCAGAGACAAGAAGAAGGAACTGTGATCTAAGGGCACAGAGAGCCAGCTCTTCCCATCTGTCCCCAGGGACCGGGAGTGTCCAACCCTGGCAAGTGATTAAGAAGAAATATACACTGTTCAGCCAACAAGTGTCCCATCCTGGACACCAACACTGGCACCTTCTGAAGCTCTACCCATCCCATTGCCCTACACTCCCGTGCAGCGGTGCTCACAGTACCGAGAGGCACCCTGTGACACTCGTAACACAAGGAAAAACTAACCAATGCGACCAGTTGGCTCCTTTGTGCTCTCCATCACATGAGAGCGGGTCCCACGGGCCTCTGCCAATGCAGAGGTTCCCTGGGGCACACCCTGTCACATGCTGCGAAGGCACAAGTGCCTCCACCACCGCAGGAGAACACAGCAGCTCAGAACGCAGGCTCCTGGGACAGAGACCACCTGAGTACCAGAATCGCTGCACACACACTGCACTATGTGGCCACTAGCAGCCCTTCCACTCCTCAAGAGGAGGCCTAGGAACCTCCTGCCCTCCTGTCATACCTGGCAAACACTCCTGCAAGAAACTGCCACCGTGTACTAGTGACAGCATCCCAGGCTTTCTTTAGAAAGAAAAATGACAGTGACGTTCCCACCTTCCTGTGATGCTGGGGCTCACACAGCAGACCCTGCTTCTCGGCATCCCTGAGAGCATCCACCACGGCGGCCCAAGCACCCGCTTCTCCACCTCTCACCTCTTCGGAGCCCACCCCTCCCCCACAGGGCCCACCAACCCCTTCAGAGCCTGGCTTCCTCTCCCACGAGAGCGGATGAGCACAGGCCGGCACCCAGTCCTGGCCTAACTCAGCCACCCATGACATCACTCCCTCTGCAAGACCACCACATCCCGAGGCCAGCACCACATCTCCTGCTGCAAGTGCATCACAGGAGACCACAGGCTGCAGGAGCCCAGCAGCAAGCCCATCAAAGGCTCACCTGGGTCACACGAGCACTGAACTGGCCTGCTGTCTACAGGTCATGCTACCAGCCACAGGACCCCAGGGCCTTGCCTCCAGACCCTGGGCTTCCAAGGATGCCTTCAACCATGCTCACTCTAAACCAAGCCAGCGTCCACACCTGCCTTCCCACAGTCCTGCAGGGCACTGCTCTGTGACCTGACCTTCCGTAGAGAGGATGTGTATTATCAGTGAACTCTGCTCGTGCTAGAGACCAGAATTTCAACTCTCCGTCCATTTCCTCATGACAATCAACCCTAGGTGTCCCTCTGGAACCAGGCCACTCTGTCATGTAGTCAACTACTTAACAAAACTTCATTCAGAAAGAGCAGGATAGGCGCCAGGGGAAAGCCAAAATGAATAAGTTCCTACCTTTGTAGAGCTCATAACTCACTAGAGGAACTAAGTTACATAAATCACTAAAATTAGATTATGTAAAGCAATTATAGGTTCTGAAAAATGTTGCTATGGGAGCACCTGGGGGAGAAAATCCTTCTGCTTGAGGAGAAGTACGTGAGCCCAGAGCAGAGGGAGAGCTTGAGCCCCCTCTGAGCCTGTCCTCCTCCTTCTGTGTGTGCCTCCAGTTCTCATCTGTAAAACACCAGTACCCAGGAGTGGGTCCCCACAGCTTTCCACCTCCGTGAATCTCAGAGTCGCCCACCCGGTGGTCCTCAGGAGTGGACCTGCACAGTCAGCCACCTGGTGGTCCTCAGGAGTGGACCTGCACTGTCGCCCACCCGGTGGTCCTCAGGAGTGGACCTGCACAGTCAGCCACCCGGTGGTCCTCAGGAGTGGACCTGCACAGTCAGCCACCCGGTGGTCCTCAGGAGTGGACCTGCACTGTCGTGCACCTGGTGGTCCTCAGGAGTGGGCCTGCACTGTCGCCCACCCGGTGGTCCTCAGGAGTGGACCTGCACAGTCAGCCACCTGGTGGTCCTCAGGAGTGGACCTGCACTGTCGTGCACCTGGTGGTCCTCAGGAGTGGACCTGCACAGTCAGCCACCCGGTGGTCCTCAGGAGTGAACCTGCACAGTCGGCCACCTGGTGGTCCTCAGGAGTGGACCTGCACAGTCAGCCACCTGGTGGTCCTCAGAAGTGGACCTGCACAGTCAGCCACCTGGTGGTCCTCAGGAGTGAACCTGCACAGTCGGCCACCCGGTGGTCCTCAGGAGTGGACCTGCACAGTCGGCCACCCGGTGGTCCTCAGGAGTGGACCTGCACTGTCGCCCACCCGGTGGTCCTCAGGAGTGGACCTGCACAGTCAGCCACCCGGTGGTCCTCAGGAGTGGACCTGCACAGTCAGCCACCCGGTGGTCCTCAGGAGTGGACCTGCACAGTCAGCCACCTGGTGGTCCTCTGGAGTGGACCTGGACTGTCGCCCACCCAGTGGTCCTCAGGAGTGAACCTGCAGTCAGCCACCTGGTGGTCTTCAAGAGTGGACCTGCATAGTCAGCCACCCGGTGGTCCTCAGGAGTGAACCTGCAGTCAGCCACCTGGTGGTCCTCAAGAGTGGACCTGCACAGTCAGCCACCTGGTGGTCCTCAAGAGTGGACCTGCACAGTCGCCCACCCGGTGGTCCTCAGGAGTGGACCTGCACAATCGCCCATCCAGTGGTCCTCAGGAATGGACCTGCACAGTCAGCCACCTGGTGGTCCTCAGGAGTGGACCTGCACAGTCAGTCACCTGGTGGTCCTCAGGTGTGGACCTGCACAGTCAGCCACCCGGTGGTCCTCAGGAGTGGACCTGCACTGTCGCCCACCTGCACAGTCGCCCACCCAGTGATCCTCAGGTGTGGACCTGCACAGTCGGCCACCCGGTGATTCCCAGGAGTGGACCTGCACTGTTGCCCACCCAGTGGTCCTCAGGAGTGGACCTGCACTGTCGCTCACCCAGTGGTCCTCAGGAGTGGACCTGCACAGTCAGCCACCTGGTGGTCCTCAGGAGTGGACCTGCTTAGTCGCCCACCTGGTGGACTTCAGGAGTGGACCTGCTTAGTCACCCACCTGGTGATTCTCAGGGGACTGGATCTCCACAGTGGCCCACATGGGTAAATCCATGCCTGTAAAGAACAAGGTGACATTTGTGTGGGGCCTTCAAGGATTGCTAAGAGTCTGGCACCTGGACAAGACAGAGGATGGTCCAGTTGGTGGCTGTTGATAACACTTGCATGGATTCTGGCTTCAGCACACCTGTGTAAGAGAAAGTCTAAACTTGAGGAAAGAGAGGCAGCTGGTTGCTGAACTTGTATATTTTTAAAGGGGGTGTCTCCCATCACTGTGGCTGAGTGGGGGCACAGGAAGACTGCACCCTCTGAGAGCAGGCTCTTCTCCTTCAGGAGATGTGGGCAGATCTCCCAGGGGCAGGTGGTGGGGCCAGCTGGTGGTACGGGAACCTGAGGTGCCACTCTAGAACATGTGCACAGCAGACAAGTCAAGGTGGAGGCTGAGGGTCAGGAGAGGAGGCTAATGAGCCATGTTATCCCAGAGACATCCAGACTCTGAGGTGCACTGAGAGGCTGGGTTCCTGGCTGTCTTCACAGTTCTCAGGGGTCAAAGTACATCTGGAAAACATTCTAGTTTGATGTTTCTGAGGTTCCCTCCTCCCAGGAAACCCTACCAACCATCTATCCAGCATCTAGCACGCCCTTCTCCACAGGACTGCTGAAACCCAGCTCTTTGGAAGCCGAAAACATTCTCCCAACAGCTGTTGAGGGAGACATGTATATTCCTAGGTCAGACACAAACCCCTGCTCAGTCAATGACCCAGCTGTGCCAATGGTCACCAGGCACTTTCAGAACCCGAATGCTCCCCCTTTTGCTCCACAGGTATCTATCTGCAGGGCTATGCTGGCCCAAAGCCTGCATCTGGGCTAGCTCCCAGCTCCATGGTTCCCAGCTCATGGCCTGCGTCCTGGAGAGGTCCCCCTGTCCTCATGAGCCACTCTTAGTAGGAGAGTCTGCCCCTGAACTCTAAGGGCAAAGGCACTTCAGGTGACAGCCCACCATCCTCCCCTGAGCCCTCCTCCACCAAGCCAAACTGGAGGGACAGGAAGGAAATGCAGGCAACACTTCTCCAACACTTCTAGGGGCCTCCAAAACGCCACTACGAAAAGGACAACACGGATGGAATTTTTCGGGAGACGCCAACAATGAAGGCATTGGGGCTAGAGGGGATCAGCCTGAGCAGCTCTCAGGGGCCACCTGGAACTCGCCATCATCCCACCAACAGGTAAGCTCCCCCCCCCCCCCCCCGTGCCATTCCTATGTTCCCTATCCACTCCAGGCTGTTTCTTGCCATTTTCAGGTCTCGAATTTGACTCTGACCCTCCAATTTATCTGGCTAACTCCAATTCATCCTTGTAAGGCCCAGCAAGCAGGGCCCCTCTGCACTCTGTGCCCCTCCATGCTGCCCTGACTTCAGGGCTCAAGCAATCTGTGAATGCTTCTGCTTCCCCTCCCACAACAGCGTGTCCTCCGGGTCACGGCATCTATCATTTTCCACAGGCCACTGAGCTCAAACTCAGACTCAGCACTTAGTGAGACCTGGGGCACCTCGGCTCCAGGCTCCACTGAGGAGGAGGAACAGGCAAGTGGACACTGGGCTGGGCGGCAGCGGCTCCAGAATCCAAGCCAATCACCGATGCTGGGGCCTGGCGCACAGCCAACGCTTAACGAATATTAAGTCTGTCTCCTCCATATCCATGGTCAAACACAGAGGAGACGATGAAACGCAGGTTGCCCAGCTTCCTCAGGCCCTCAAGGAACTGAGTGTTCCCGCTACCACTGCATCCAGCTCAGAACTGGCTCCCTAGAGAAAGCCCTTCTCCCAATCCCGCAGAACAGCCAGGAGGAGCATTCCAATTCAGACTGCAGATTCACAGAAGGAAAAAAGATGGGGACTCCTCCACCCGCCTTAAAGCCCTGTTTCTCATCAAATACCCTTGGAGAAAGGCCATCCTTATGAAAGTTAAAATATATATATTTTTTCCTTAAAAGAGTCCTTACAAATGCTTGCCCATGGTGAGCTGCTCTGCAATATTGGTTCTCCTCGAAAATACCACTGAACCAGCACAATTTTATTTCTGACTCTAGAAAAACATTTAGGCTAACATGTCAATGTTACCCTGAAGGAACTCTGGCCCTCGCAGGAAGGGGAAGACACTTACCCAAGGTCAGACAGCTGGGTCAGAGAGTCATGCAGCACCAGTGCACTCAGGTGTGTTAATAGTTGCTTCAATTTAATTTCTCCGACTAATTAAGAAAAGGTACTCCTGTGGACCAGCAAGGCCAGGACAGTGAAGGAGCCTGGCTCTGAAAGCACCTCAAATGACATAGTTCTTGGATCTCGAAGGTAGAAAGGGACCCAGAGGAAACAGGGATAGTCTGAAAAGATTCGACTCTCTCACAGTCTCTAGGCAGACTCTGAGATCCCACTCCCCAGGAAATCAGGGGGTCTGATGGCCTGGCAAGTCCTGAGGTGCAATATCCCCAAGAGGTTTCAGATATTCAGGTTCCCCAAGGAGCAAGCACTCCCAGCCTGCTGCAAGAGCAGAGGGAGAGAAAGGACCTGAGTCCTGGTGCCAGACTAGACCCACTGCAGCACCACACCACGTGACCAGCACTACCTGCCCACTCTCCAGCCCTACTTCCTCCTGGCCATAGTGGGGGCTGTCTGCAAGGTCCCACCTACTTCTGTGACTCCCAGCGGTAGAGAGAGGCATCCTCCCAGCAGGGAGGAGAAAGTTGAACAAAAGAAGGCAGCTAAGCCAAATAGGAACCACAGTGGGAAAAACAGCTTCTCTGGGCGGCATGGCTCACAGCTTCTGGCCTTGATCTGCCAGGCTGGCTGAACACCCACTGCAAAACTCCACAGCTTCCAGTTAAGAGTGTGTGAAGGCCTTTCAAAGCCCCAAGCTACACTAAGTCCCCAAGAGAAGTTCTGTGGTCTAGGAACAGTCTGGAAACAGGGATTAGAAGCTAGCAAACCAAGGGCACCAGAATATGCTTATAAAATACATTTGTCAGGACTCTTGGTTTTCCAAAACCCCCATGCATTGCAGCATTCATCTGAGCGTACCCTTGGTTAGTTCCCCCTGCAGGGAGGGGTACCAACACCAGAACTAGGGCATCTTTAAAAGCACACACTGCAGAAACTCAAATTGTGATGATTCTGGAAATTTTCCATTCCATTCAAACTGGACTGGGTATGAAAGACCCACCGATTCCCTGTTGCTGGGCTGGGGTCTTTCAGGTATACCCATTTTCTCAAGTGGTCCCCACTCCACGTGGACTCTGGCAAGTACTGTAAGTAGAAGGTCACACCCTTCGAGAGTCTGTCTCTCAGGTCCACAATGGTCACTGTACGCCAGGTCAGCCTGAGCCCCCACCCCACTGCAGTAACCACTCTGCAGAAGACTGCCCACTTTCCTCCAAAACCATCAACGGCTCCCAATACCACAGAGTGAAGCCCAAAGCCCTGGAATTCAAAAACTTCAGGATTTGTCCCCAGTTGACCTCTCCAGCCATATTTCTTTTACACTCTTTAAAGACTAATAAAAATAAAGCCGCAGAAGGCACTAAAAAAGTGCCCAGACCTGGTCCCAAATCACACACTGGAGGAGAGGACACAATAAGCAAGTCTCTGGTCTCCCCTTTGGAGTCACTGGGAAAGGTCAGGCGCACACATTCATTTGTAAGGCATTTCCCTCCCAAGGGGCCCTTCCTACCATCTTCACCTTGCCCACCTGGAACCCAAGGGCCCTCCCTCACATGGCCCTGACCCTGTTCTCCTTTGCTCTCCCTCCTGAAGACTCCCACAGCCCCCAGGGTGTCCAGACCCCCTGCCCTTTGCCTGGGAAGTTACTAACACACTTCATCTGCTGACTACTCTCACCCTGTCCCACTCTCTGGGACCAGTGCTCATTCCATCTCCCAGGCCACACTCCAGGGAAAAAACTGTCCAATGAAAGATGTCAGGTCTCCTTCCAGTGTGGGGTCCAGTCCTGCTCCCCACCACAGGGGCAGGAGGGATTCCTCCTTGATGCTTCCTTGGGGTCTTATCTAACTCTCCGTTGACCCTGCACAACGCAGGCTGGGGACAGCATTTCAAGGAGCACCACCCCCAATCTGGAAAAAAACGGAGAGAACAAACTTTTGGAGATGACATCCTAAGACGCCTGTGAAGACCACTGGGGCAAAATAAGTCATTCTTCCTCCAGGAGCAAGAAGCCTCCAGCTTTGCACTAGCCACCAAGTCGGATGGTGTGGGTGGCCAGGGAGTGACTGTGGAGGGCAGAGTGGGGCAGACCTGCAGGGAACTTCTCTGGCGAGCGGGTTGTCCCTGCCACCAGGGAAGGCGGTATGGGGGCGGGCAGGGAGGGCGGCGGCAGTGGCACCGGGAAAGGCAGGTAGGGGTAGGCAGGGGTGCGGAGAGTCGCGACACCGACCCTGGTGTGCACCTCGGGGGACGCCCTGGGCCGGACCTGCCCTTCGGCGCCATGGGCCCCTCCGGGAGCTCTCGCCCTGTCCAGGACGCGGTGGCGGGAGGAGCCAGCCCCGAGCCTGCGGGACCTGACCCAGAGCGCAGGGACGCTGCGCTGCAGACCCCCACCCCGCCGAGCCGGAGGCGGCGCCCGGGGCGCGAGGTTTCGAAAGTGGCAACCGCGCCGGGGGCGCAGGCGCCATCCCGATCGGGCCACTGAGGGCAGGGCGGGTGTCCTCGGCCGAAACCGGCCAGTCCCCACCCCAGGCCGCCGCTGCTCTCCCCTGCCCCGCCGCGACCCGAGCTCCCAGCAGGATCCGCTGGGCAGTCGCGGCCGACCCTGAGACTGGCTTCGCAGCGCCGCGTCCCGCCTTCCCCGCGCCGCGGCCGGCTCCAGTGATGCCGACACAAAGGGACGCGCGCGTCACCCACCTGGTCCCGCGCGGCCCGGGCTCCCGCTCCACCGTGGCGTGCGGCTCCGACGGCTCCGCCCGAAATCGGCTGCGGGGTGCCGATGCCCACGGTCCGCGCCTCCGCACCGCGCCGCCCGCCGGCCCGCTCGGCAGCCGCCCTTTATTCCCTCCCCGCCCTCCGCCCTGAGCGCAGCCCGCGCGGGGAGCGGCGGCCGGCGGGGGCGCGAGCGCGCACACAGCGAGGGCGCGCGGAGACCGGCCCGGCCCCACCGCCAGCGCCCCCTGCCGTCCTGCCGCGCCCGCCGCCTCAGCGCCCGGCAGCACCGGGGGCCCGGCTCCCTGCCCCAGGCCCTGTGAGAGCGCCCAGGTCCCCCCAGGGCTGGTGGCCCCCTGGTTCCTGCTCAGGGGGAACCAATATCAGCAAAAAGGAAGGAAATGGGTGACCCACCCTACCGCTCTTATCGAGGTGCTAGAGAGAGCCTCGAGCAGAGCAGCCTGGGCTCTGGAGGCTAATACTGCTGGCCACGGGCCAGACAGATGAGAGCAAGGGCCTGCCTTAGCAGAACCTCAGCTGGATGGTCTGTCGTGGCAACAAGAATCGTGTTTTCACCCTACTACCTGGTCGTGTTCGGGAACGGAGAAGAGAGGGCAACCTGACGGCCAGCCAGGCTGTGACTATCTGGGATGCAGACAGTAGATTGTTTCTTAAGATTTCTGGGTCTTTAGGGTCTAAGATCTATCACTGAACGTGGAATTCCTAAATAGTTTTCCTACTCCCTCTCAAAGCTAAATGACTTCACACATGCATGTAAGAAGCAAGCCTACAAAGGCGCATGAAACACAGGACACACAGCCTCTTCTCCAGGAGTCTAGAAAACACCTACTGCAGCATCGTCCTTCCTTGATGCCTCCACTCTGCCTGGTCTGAATTCAAGCTCGACCACCACTAGCCTGGTGACCTGAAGCAGGTTACTCAACTGCTTTGTGATTCCATTTTCTTATCTGGAAAGTGCAGGTGGCAAGAGTATGCATGTCCTAGAGTTCCTAGGAGGGATCAAATAAATCAAATAACATTCCTGGCAAACTCCACAGTCCTTGATTACTGTTCATCTCATTTCTCCCAAGATTTAAAACAGAAAGTTTTTAACCGTCTTGAAACTTGCATAATTTGTCTCTCTCTGCTACATTCACATCTTTATCCCCACCCCACCCCCACATCAGTCTCAACTGCATTGAGGAGTTTTCTGTTAAATAAGAACAAGCACTTGCCTTCTGATGTCTCTGTTTCAGTCAAATTCTTTGTAGAAATGTCATTATTTAAGAAAAGTGCACAATGTGAAGAATCCTAACAACGCTACTTTGTTACTCCAGTCTCTCTCCAGAAGATGAAAAGTTTTGGCTGATAGTCTGAGTTTGTGGGGAATATATTCACACCTCCCATAGCCTGGCGGGGTCCTGGGGAGTCCTGGAATGAGGGCTACTTATAAATGAATGATTATCACACACGGGTGCATGCTAGTGCATAAAGAATGGAAGGTGTACAGGGCACTTACAGATCAAGCAGTCTCTGTTGAAATGCAGATAGAGGTATAGAAGTCAAGTTGCACAAAGAGGTATAGAAGTCAAGTTGTGGGGAACTGCTGAGGACCATATGGGGCTGGGTGCAAAACCAAACCCTCACCCAACTGTGCAGCTAAGACCAAGTGTTCATGGGTGGCGTGTGGCTTCACCACCTGTTCCATGTGCCTCTGCTAATGCCATTGCTGTTGGAGAGATTCGAAGGAAGCACACTGGCAGTGAGAACACAATTGGCAGCAGGCTGCAGAAGGCACCTCTGGTACGAATTTGTCTAGAAGTCTTCCAAGTTCACCATCACCCTGTGCCTGGGTCTCTGAACACAGGTGTTAGTTTATTTCTATGTGGATTATGGCATCTACCACCCTTTGTGTTTGGGGTATTTATGTTCTGAGTCTTAGATCTTTAGAGTCTTAGCCAGGCATGGTGGTAAAAACCTATACTCTCAGCAACTGAAATAAGCAGAAGTATTGCATGCTCAAGGCCGGAACTTATGGAGACTCTGTCTCATAATAATAAAAAAAAAATTAAAAAGAGTTGTGGATGTGGCTCAGTGTTTAAGTGCCCCTGGGTTCAATCTCCAGTGCAGAGAGAGAGAGAAAGAGAGAGAGAGTCTATAAGATAATGATGCAGTCATTTTATCCGTGGATTCTCCCACAGAGTTTTGAGCATAGTAAGTGCTCAATGAACAGTGAGTAAAACTGTTTTTTTGATGCCTCTGCGAAACCGTCCCAGTTTTTGTTAGCAACATGGCTCTAAGATCATCCTCACCACTCATGGCTGGTCTTCCACCCCTGCCCATGTCATGCCTGACCCATCTCCCCAAGGACAGTCATGTCTACCAGGTTTTAAAAGATGCCTATAGCAGTTTAGATCACCAGTGCCCCCCAAGGCTCCTGTGCTGCAGGCCTGATGCCCAGCTGATGGTATGTTGGGAAGTAGTAGGTCACTAGGCATGCGCCCTGGAAGGGAATACTGGGATCCAGGCTCTTCTCTCTCCTTCTTTGCTTCCTGACCAGCTTGAGATGAGCAGCTGTCCTCCACCACACACCTTTACCATGACACACTGCCTTGCCACAGACCTTAAAGCCTGGGCCATGCAGTCACAGGTGGCTCTCTGAAATCATGAATCACAATAAACCCTTCCTCCTTGTTTCTCTCGGGTGTTTTGTGACGGCAACAGAAAGCCGACTGACATAATGCCCATTGTTAACGGTCTGTGCCTGTCACAGAACGGCTCTGTCATCACAGACTTAACACGTCTTGGTAGTGACCTCCTGTGGGCCTACTCTGTGCTCGAGGAAAACAACCCAGAGATAAATGGTCCACAGGGTGAAAAAAATGGGAATCCGTTTTGAAAATTTTTTTCTAGACACAAAATTGAGGGAAACTCAAGGAGCACATTCACGGCTTAAATTTTAAAAGTAAAAATAGACAATGGAATTGTGTGAATTTGTAATCACATTCTATAAGTAGAGAAAATTTACGTTCTTTTGATTTCTTTGAATTTTTAACTTAAATCCAATTTTCTGTTTCTAGAGAGTAGCCAGAAATAAATGTCAGAGCCTATGCGGACTCCCTCTCCTTAGAGACACACGGGAACCTGGGGAGATTCGTGGAGCTGGGAATGGGAAATGGGATGTACACTCTCGTCCTCCGCCCACCTGTGGCTCTGGTCTGCTCAGAAGCAGGTCACAGCTCCAGGTGAGTGGCACAGCCTCTCGGAGCCTTCTTGGGAACGTTCCCCAATCCTCATCACCCCCCGCCACTCCAAGGTGCCTTCTTTTTCTCAACTTTGACATTACTTCCAAAGAATCCCCTCAGTGGACACCCTCGTATGACAAGTGTGGAGACACTGTCTTCAAGTGGCATAGAAAACACTTGAAGGAGAAAGTACAGGTGGAGAAGTGCCTTCATTCCTCCTGCTGTTCATTGACAACAAGGGATAGACTGAAATGACCCCTAAAAAAGTTATGTTTGATTTCTAACCTGATAACTCAGAAAACAAACCCTTGTGAGATCAGGGTTGTTGCAGATGAGGTGAAACCAGAGTATGGATCGCCCTAAGCCAGTAGGACAGGGGTCCTTATAAAAAGAGGAAATGAGGACACAGACACACCCACGGGGTAAACAACAAGGAAAGGGGAACTCGGGCATGGGGTGAGGCTCCACAAGTCAAGACGCGCCCCAGAAGACCAGCGAACTACCAGAAGCAGGTGGTCCCTGGTGGGCTCAGGAGAGTCCACCTGCTGAACCTGAGCTCAGACTTCCAGGCCCTGGGATGGTTCACTGGGTGTCAGCCTGACTGGGCATGGGGTGCCCAGAGAGCTGGTAGAGCAGTCTTCCTGGGTGCTCTCAGAGAGTTCCTGGAAGAGTAGCATTTGAACCCATGGACTGAGCAAGAAGCCTGCCTTCCCCAATGTGCACCACCCAATTCTTTGAGGGCCCAAAGGAACCTCACAGGAGGAAGGGAATGCTGTGTTCTTGCTTGAGCCTGGACATTCATCTCCCCTGCCCTTGGCCCCAGGGTTCCTGGTACTTGGGCCTTCAGACTCCAGTTCCTACCCAGCGGGTCCTGTGCCATCCACGCCCCATCCCGTCCTAGGTGCTCAGGCTTTGGCCTCAGATTGAACTTCACCACCAGCTTCCTAGTGCTTCCTTCTTTAAGATGGGAGACCAGGGACACCTTGACCTCCATCGTCACATGAGCTGAGATGTTCGGGTGGAGAGGGAGGTGGAAAGACCCCTGTATCGACTCTCTCTCTCTCTGGAGAATCCTGGCTGACTTACCAATAGCCCTCCAAAACTCTGAGACAATAAATTTTTGTTGTTTAAGCCACTAACTGATCTAGCCAACTGAGGGCACCTGGGAGGTGACCACGTATGACCACGGCATAGAGAATGAGGTTCTTGATCAAAACAGAAATGCCATTCAAAGGCGGTAAAGTAAGTGCTAGTAAATGAAAAGGTTGATTTGTCAGTAAAAACGAAGCCAGTTCTCCCTGGGGTTCTCCCAGGGAGAGCAGACGTGGTCTTCAGAGCTCACCCCCGAGTTCACATCCAGCAGGACAAGTTCAAAGGACACAAATGAGTCTTGCCTGCGAAGGACATAAATGCCATAGATTCTGGTAGACATTTGGAACCAAAAACGGGCGGAGACAAGCTTCCCTGCTCTTGGCATTTCTCATGTGGAGCCCGAGGCCTTCCGAGTTCTGCTTCCAGAGGTGGCTCCAGGGCGTGTTCCTGAGGCTCTTGGCTGATTCATCGGTCTTTTCGCTTTTTATTACACTGCTTTTCTGTAGCAATCAATAGAATGTGGCCCTTGTGGCTTGACAATGTTTCTGAAGGCTTTCTCAATTCTGAAGGATAATTAAATGACATTCAACAGTAGGTGGACTCGGCCTTGGCAGATTGTCAATGCCCCCTAAATACCCATGCACCTCTCCAGATTCCAACCATGTGACTCCTGTTGTTCCCTGGACTGTGGATGGAGTTCACCTCTGGCTAAGGTCGTGAGTAGACCTTTGAGACCCTCTGACTTGTTGACCCCATCACAATGGCCTAGGAATCTGTACTGAGGTGGTAGCCCCACCAAATGAAAGTGGCCTGGGTCTTTGAGCTGCCTGTAGTAGGACATTCCCCAAGACAATTAAACCTGCATGTGACAAGCTATGGCAATGTGAGGGCTTGATACTGCAGCACAGTCCAGCCTAAACCAAGCAACGGGCTCATTGTGGACTGGTTTTGAGCAGCAGTAATTCAGATGCAGCTGTGTCTTTATAGAGAAGCACAGAGCAGCACTGGGTAAGTAGAGTAAGTCAGGCAGCCTGGGATGTCAAAGCACATGTAAGGCAGGGGACCTGGAAGGAATCCAGGCATCAGATAGACAAAAATAAGACACACTGAGGAACCAGGCCTGGTCCCTGGCAGCTCAGGTGTCTGGAGGACCTTCCCGGGGGAGGCCGCCACCTGTGATATTCCCCGAGGGGTTCCCAGAGGCCCAGGGAAGACTAGACTCGGTGCTTCACCACATCACCAGCTTTGGTGCAGTACCTCCTGCTGAAGCCCCCATGCAAACAACCAGGGCACGGCCCACTCCAGGCTAGGGGTAAGGGATGCTGAAGGCTCCCTTGCTAAGAATCATTCTCTGCCCGAGGCAGTCGCTGCTTCCAGTGGCTGCTGCGTGAGGGTTAGATGCCAGGCTTGCCTCGCCTCGGGACAAGGCTGGGCCCTTCCAGCCATGGAGGCAGTGTGCCCTGGTGCTCTCCAGCCGTCTGCTGCCTTCACTCTTCTGGAAGCACTATTCAGAGGGACAGCTTCTCCTTGTGGCCAACCCTGCTGCAGGCTGTCTCCCAGGAAACCAAGCTGAGATAACAAGACAGGGAAGCGGGATCCACTCCAGTAAGATGCCAAAGGTGAACCATGAGACTTGCTCCCAGTGGCAGAACCACGGCTTGGCAGACCATCAGGTCTTCTACTGAGACAAGCAAGGCAGGAGGGCTGGGCTCGAAGCTGCAGGATTGACACAGCCTACGAAGGCAAAGTTCTGGGCACGCGGAAGCAAGGACCCGTGAGGGGCTGTGGGGACCCCTTCTGCACTGCAGCATGCTCCCAAGGCTGTTAGAGATTGCTTCACTTTACTGCCACTCCTTTCTAAGAAATATTTTGGTGTCTGTTCTTATTTAACTTTTATTCCATTGTGATTTTAAATGTTCCTCTAATCCTATTATTCAATCTCCATAAAAGACAGACAAAACAAGAGTCTCTCTCCACGCACAGCAGCACCTGCACCACTACTGCGGGCAGCACAGCAGCAGTAACACAACGCAAACTACGCGGCTTCCCCATCCTGGTCAGCTGGGCAAACGTCTCCAATATTTCAAACTTTGGACTGATACTCTGACATGGCCATGGCTCCTCTAAGTCTTCTACTTCTCTGCCTCTCCTGTGCTCCGGACACTCTGTCACCTTCTTATTGTAATGCCATATCTGCCTTCTGCATTCAACATGAGCACAGCGTTGAGAACTCAGCGTCCTCCGTCCTGCCTTCACTTTGCCCACGTGTGGCAGTCCTCCTCACCCTTCACCATCTTCTCCTCCCACAGCACATACCTTGTGAACGCTGCGCTCCTGCTTCTCCCATCTTCAGCACCCTAGTTTACCTATTAGTCTACAGGATCACCCTCCCCACTGAACTCTGGGCTCCTGAGCAAGTAAACAGGTGCTTAGTAAATGAGCAGGTTCAGCAAGGTGGTCATCTCGTGCTGCACGTTCTTTAAGACATTTTCCCCAGGCCTAAGGGTTCTCCTGTGGCTCACATCAACTTGAGACAGGACACTGAGCTGTGACACAAGGTTACACAGTTCACCCTTGTTGATCTCAGGTTATGAGGAACGAGGCTCACTTGGTGTGGTCTCACCAGTGGCTGCTGGTCACCAGGTAGGTGCAGGTGCTCTGCCACTTACAACAGGGCCATGTCCCGATAGGCCCATCCCAGGCTGAGCGTAGCAGACATGGGAGAGGCACGCAGATGCATCACCTGGTGACACCACAGCTTGCCAGCACACTGAGCTGTCCACCGCGTCCACTCAGGAACCTGGGTCTCCAGGGAGCTTCAGCTCACTGCTGTGGGTCAGCATCAGGAGAGGATTGGACCACACAACCAGAGTCTGAAAAAGATAGAGGTTCACAATTCAAAGTGTGGCTTCTCTAGCACTTTCAAATCACAATGAAGTAAAAACCTCCCGAGGTCCAACAGTTGCCCGTCAGGAGCACCAAGCTGTCGTGACTGCCTGCAGAGGGTTCCTGAGTCCTCACTCCATCTTTGTGCTACGCCCTCACTTTGCTGCTGATGAAGGGAAGGCTGTGAAGGTGACCTCACTCCCTGAATCACACAGATAGAAAGGGACACTGTGCTCAAGCCGCAGCCAGCAGTCCTGAAGCCCCTGTCCCCACCTTGTGCCCTCTGTGCCGCTCTGACCCTTCTCACTCACTGTCTCCCTGCCTAACTCTTGTCCTAACATTGGCAGATTTCTTAAAGGTGAAAACCCTGACTCCTGGTCATAGGCATTTCCTGTGGTGTCCCGTCCAGGTTGGCTCATGCCAAACTGCTTTTGAGTCGAACCTTTAAGCTCAAAGGATTCAGCAGGTGTTGCCAAGAAGGCGAGCAGGCAGGAAGTGGCTCAGACTTGCCTTCCTTCCCTCTGTCCCCGGGCCCTGTACCTGGGAGGAAGTCTGGGCTGAGAATCCCCACAGAAGCTTGATGGGAGTTGACGGGGATGTTATGGGGAATCGGGGTCGGAGGGGCTCACAAGTTCAGTTGTGATGAGGGTCTTCAGGCTCCGTTGCAGTTGATGAGGGGACTAGTTAAAACACTGGAACCTTCCAGGAGCCTCCAAGCCATTCTGGGCAATGTTATCTATCCCAATACCACTGACCCTATGCAGGTGGCCCCGTGCTGGCCATTAGTGCAGGGCTGCGGGGCACCCTGGGGCACACCACACCTCAACCTGCTTAATGCTGGGGGCCAAATCGTGCCCTCCACAACTGGCCTGTGAGACCTTTCCCCAGTGTGGCTGTATTGGAGTGGGGGTCCCTGGAGGTAAGGAAGGTCAAGTGAAGTCCTGAGGTAGCAGCCTCTCTGACAGGCTGTGGCCATGGGAGTGCAGGAAGTGGAGGCCCGAGGAGAGGCTCCTGATGGCCAGGACGAGCACACCTTGGGGGCGTCCACTGATCCTGGGCCTCACACCTCCAGGTGCTCAGCCTGCGGCACTGTGTGGGGGTGGCATGAGCTCATTAGCAAGGGTCAGCTCAGCACAGCTTGCACTGAATGCCTGGATCCAACAGGCTTCCTAGGAAACGTGAGTGGAAGACCGAGGAGGAGTGCATCACAGGAACACACCCTGGGTGCTCTGACACCCAGCAGCAACTGACTTGGGAGGATGATTGGCTCTGAAAGAACTAAGAGGTCGGTCAGTTCCGAGAATTATTGAGGGAGTTCCAGGGACAAGTTGAGCTGGCCCTGAATGAGAAACCAGCTTCTGGGCAGTTTCCCAGACCCTCCAGGAATGAGCTGCACAGAGAAGCTCTGTGTGCACACATATCTAAGGGTGTGTGTGTGTGTGTGTGTGTGTGTGTGTGTGTGTACATATAGATAGACATATGTGAATGTGTGTGTGCTGGTCAACTTTCTGTCTCTGGGACAAAATACATGAAGTCGGCCACGTAAAAGGACAGAGGGATTATTTCCGTTCATGGTTTCAGAGGTTCAACACATGGTCCCTTGGCCAGGTTGCTTTGGGGGCTCTGGCGAGCCAACACATCATGATGGAGGAAAGACACCCACCTCTGGCAGCCAGGAATCAGAGGGAGAGGAAGGGGCCACGGCCCCATATCACCCAACCACCAGACTTCCTTGCACAAGGCCAATCCTCCTAACGGTTCCACCACCTCCCGCAGCACCCCTGGCTGGTTGCCAGTGGTTCAGCATGAAGACTTTGGGGACACTCAGAACTCAAACCATGAGTTTTACACACAGACACACATATAGAAAAGTGAATTTGCAGAACAAGGGTGCATCCGCACTCCAACAAATATGTAAACAACTCAGAAAACAAATCCACCCTCTGCTTTCTAAATAACTGTGCTTTTTAAAATCCACCTATTAGTGTGAATTGTTAAGAACGGACTGTTCTCATTAAAGTATACCATGCTAATTGCCTTTAGAACCTTTATAAGATATTATGTGGAAATAAAATGATTGCATACGAACTCAGTTCTGTTTAACGATATGCGTAACTAGAAGGAACTTGAGCTAAATTAGCAGCTACCACAGGGTGATGCAATTATAAGTGACTTCTATTTTCTTCATTTTGCTTTACACTGTTTTTCAAGCACTCCCCTAATGTGTAGATTTTAGAGTTATTAAAAAAAGGGTTAAGATCTTTCTGGTCTATGAAACTCATCTGAACGGCATCTGAGTCACACGCTGTACCTACGCCAAGCACTATGAGGGTTCCTGTGTCATTAATCATGACCTGATGGGAGACATATTCATGAGCACTTGACGTGGCACTGTGCCCTGAAATGTGGCTGTCAAGAGCCTCACCACCATGATGAAAGACACATATTTCCCCCAGAGTCTCCTTGCCTGTCCTTGAGACCCTGGATCTGACCTGGAACACTGGGGAGGGTTGGCAGGTGTTAAGGTGGGGACAGCAGAGGGCGGTGCTGCCCCTGAAGATGGGAGTGTTTATGACTGGAGTTCACATTCAGGGCTAGTTGGAGAATGGGGCAGGTCTCAGGAGGACCACATGCAAGTCGAGAGGGGCCAGGTGGACACTAGGGCCAATAGGCAGAGCCCCGGGCTGGAAGGAGGAGGCATAATCAACTCATGGGCTGGTGGTATAGAGGCAAGGCCAGCAGGATTTTTCAAAGGCGCCATGGTCTGAGTGGACAGCTAGAAGTCAGGGTGCTGGGGGCAAGCTCTGCATTGCCTCAGAATGCTGGTGATGCCAGGCACTGCCCCTCTGTGCTGGATCCGTCCCAAAGTTCAGGACTCTGCCTGGCTCCCTCTCCTCAGCCTGTTTCCCACCAGCTCTGAGACTTCTGAGTCTTCAGGGAGACGCTCACTGCCGCTTTGTGTGGACTGCTTACTGCAGAGGGGGGTCATGCTGTGGGGATGGCCCCGGCTTCTGAGTCGTGAATGGACACCTCGCATGTCTGATGAGCAAGTCCTGCAGGGACGATGCTGGGAGCAGGCCCCTGCCATCCTTCGGGGACCTGGTCTGGAGCAGCAGGGTTAGTTCACCCCAGCCCTCCGCCCCTGGGGTCTTACATTTGTGGTGAGGGCTGAGCCGCCCTGCCCCTGACCTCCTGGAGGAGTCCTTCATCATGAGATGATCAGGTGTCCAAGGCTGGGTCCCCAGGGGGTTGGCTTTGATTTTAGACTGGGAAGTGTATTTTCTCCCGTGGTTCATCTCCATCCAGTCTTCCTTTAGAGTGGGCTGTCTGAAGTGGACTTATTAATATTGATAATCTTGTTGATTAAATTTTAAAGCGCACTTGCCGTTAGCAATTGCAGTTTGTGAGAGCACGCACTTACTGTCAACACACAACAAAGAAAGACTTCATAACAGTCAGCGAGTGAGACAAAACTATTTTAATATATTGCTACATGTTACAAAACAGTCTCTGTCCAAACACAACTTACTTAATAGAATACTTTCAACAAGAGCATAACACACACAATACATTATTGCTTAAAGGGACCTTATTGCTACAGTGTTTGCTTATTTGGTTTTCTGTCTATGCAGCAATTGGACTCCAAAATCTGATAGACATAAAATAGGGCCCATTTTTCAGATAATTCAGTAAAACGAGCTCAATCACCTTCAACTTAGAGGAAAAACAAGGAAACTGTCCTATGATGTATCACCTAATAATAGAGATGTTAGTGCCAAGTGGACACTGAACTTAAGCAATAATTGAAAGCAACACAAAACATTTGTAGTTACACTTGAAGTAAGATATATAACTAAATTATGCTTTATTGTCTCAAGAAAAAGCAACATTTTCCACAAAACTAACACTCATATTTAAAACAGAAAAAAAATAAAGCAAAACACTATGTAAAACACTATGTGAGCTTAAATATTATTGCAGTGTTAAAAATTCCCATTTCTTCCTTTTAAGAAAAAGGGACATTTAAATATTTTAAACATCAATGCTTTACAAATCCTGACAGTAAATGAGAGGGTTAATAGCAGCTCAAACAGCTGGAAAATATACTTAAAATAGCTTATATCTTAAATGCACCTCTTGTTTTGCATCATATTTTCCTTAGAGGAAAGACAAGCAGTTTCCCTCAACTAGAAATAAATCTAATCCACTTCAGAAGATTTGGGCTTCAGTGAGACCTGCCTTAAGATCAGCTGGCTGAGCCCTGGCAGCACATCAGAGCATCTCAGGGCTTTCTCACACAGGGCCAAAGCACACTCATGCCAACGACAAATCCGTTTCATGTTCCAGCTGATTACATCATGGCAAAGGCTGCTTGGGTGCCATCAAGACCCCTGGGGAAAACGTTTCCTGATTCATTTTTTTCTCTTGAAAAAGGACAAAAAGTAGAAAATACAAACAACTTATCTAATTTTGGATGGGACACACATATTTCAGTTGAATTATATGACTTAAAAACTAAAATAGGAATATATTTTTTAAGAAAAAAAAATCACAAAACCAAACTTTTCAAAATCACCAAGCCCTGTAAAAGGTCCTGAGTTCCAGCCCCAGTGCTGCAAAAACAAAAACATACAATAAAAAAGGGAAAGACGTAAAACAAAAAAGAAATAAATTTACCAAGTCCTGAAAATTGATCATGAACAGGGAATTTCTATAAATTTCCTAATGAAATGAGACGCTAAAGTGCCCCCTAGTGAGGCCTTCTGGAATTGCAGTCTAATTAAATTGGTAAAAATTTTTTTTCTATGATTTTGCTTCCTTGAAACAATGATAGGAAATTATTCTATTCCAGGTAATGAGATACTATCTAAGTCACATGATGAAACCACATGATGTATTTATACAAGGAGAAAATGTTGATCAAGTGACATTATTTCCCCTGCTTCCCTCTTAGAGCTAGAAAAGAAAGGAACAGTTTTCTCTCCTACTGGTCTAGACTGTATCTTGATTCCACTGACTCAAAGTTAACGGAGAAATGCTATAAGGTGCTGTGGCTTCACTTGCATAAACTGCAGGTGCACTTGGCGGGTTTTTAATGGAATAGCCCACACTGTCAATTTTCAGAGCTTTGAAGACAAACATCTGATCAAATGAAAAGTCCCGTTTTCACTTGACACTCCCATGCCCTGAAAAGTAGGTGGTCACAGCAATGGAAGTACCACTTTTGTTCCGTATCAGGGAACGTGGAGTCTGCTGGTTGTGCCCAGGGTCTTTGAAGAAGAATTTGTGTAGCACAGACAGTACGGGCTCTAGAAGTCCCCATGCTCAAGAAGCAGGTGCTCCTTGGAGACAGATGAGTTTCCTTCATTGTTCTTTAAAATGTCTATGGACCATTTCTATAATTCTACATAAAATTTCCAAGATTTCAGTGATATAAAGACAGAAAATGAAGGAGCTTTACAATAAGCAGAAGTAACTGGAGGCAGTATTTGATAATATTTCTAAGGTGAAAAGTGACATTTCAATCAATGTTTAGCAGGAAATAACTGATGATCAAATAAAAGAAAGACAAAAACAAAAACAGAAACTAAACTGGAAAAAAATAGCTTTGAAATAAAAACACAGCAGTCACGGGAAATTTTGCTGAAAATACCAAACCCATTGGAATTATGGATTGCCCCCCCCCCCCCCCCCCCCCCCCCCCCCGCCGCCAGGTATCCTTGTAGCTTATTTCTCACAAAGGCATCTTTGAACTGGATTACTGTGCTCTTGTTCACAGGCGGCTTAGAACCAGTTAAATAACAATACAGCACTAAGCCAACTAACTGAAGTGTGGACTTTAGTTATGTTAGGCAGGTGATTTATATGTTCAGTGCCCACAGGCAATTCGACATGATGTGCAGGTTTCTGGCCATTGAGAAAGACCAGTGTGCAGGTCCTGCAGACCACCGCAGCCACACGTGGGGCTGGCCTCTGTGGATTGGCCCTTGCTCTGCTGACAGCTTCACCAGTCCAGTTTCAGATCAGCCTTGCTCCAGACATACTTTCCTCCTCGCTTCAGAAACATACATTCATCAAACCCACTGAATTTTATAGCTTCTTCCACTCCAACGTCCAGGATAGACATGGAAGGATCCTTCCGGCCACTTCTGCAGTTCAGAAAGCGCATCTAGGAAATTCAAGAAAGAAATCAGTCTATTTCTACAAAGTTTATGCTGTAAAACCCATTTTAAGGTATCAATGCAAAATATTTTCTTAATATTCCAATCATGTCAATAAATGATTACTGAGAACTGTGGCCAGAAACTGAGCTCCCTAAGCTTCACCCCCCCCCCACTCATGTAACTCAGGCACTGAGGAAGAGGTGAGGTCCGCTGACAGCCTCAGGCGCAGGATGAGGGCTCACTACCATGGCCCCCCGCAGAGGCGACATGCTGATCTGGAGAGACTTCTCCCCAGTGTCTGAATTTGTTTTGAAAGTTTAAATGGAAAGAAAGATCCCGTGAAGGCTTGGGGGCTTGGGGAGCACTGTTGTGGGAAACTGTAGGTGATGGCATTGCTAGTGAGACAAGCACACAGCCATGTCACTCTGTGTCCCAAAAGGATTCTTTCAAGAGTGGGAGAAAGAGTGGTAAGAAAGCAGACGCTGAGGCAGGCCAGCACCAGACCAGCAGAGCCACATGGGCTGGCCTCGTTCTTTGCTTTCATCCTGTCCGTCTTATTTTAATTACTTCAGCCTCTTTTCCCTACTTCTTCTGCAAGAATGAGGTCTTTAGGTTTCGCGTGACCTACACTGAGAATTTTGTAGAGGATCAAATCATATATGTTGAATCAGAAAGTTGTTAAATTGGCAAAAGCAAATTTTGGATCAAGTACGTTTGATCCAATTCTGTGGAGACCAGACAGGTTGTTGCAGAACATTGGTCAAAGCCCTGGGGCCCAACATGGCCACTTGCATTCCCCAAATAAATGGTTTCACTTTCCTCTTTACCTTGGACTTGTTAACTGAACATTTCCACTATTACTCTTTCCCTTATGTCCCACAAAAAAAGCTCATGTTGATAATAAATGAAATTGCTATAAAGCAACACAGATGAACTTGAAACTAATGAAATATAAAAGTTATCTTAGATATCCCTCAAAGAAAATCCAACTTAAATATTGAACCCATGGTTCTTGTTTGAGCTCATTTCTTCTGAAAAACATATCTTTGAATGGAATTATTTGTCTTTTGTTAGACATATTGACAAAAGTTATAAATTTGGACCAAAAAAATAAAAAAAGACAAAGGAAAAGAAAGTGGATTCTTTTCCACTTGTGAGAGGGTGGGTTTTCCCTTTCCTTAGGAAGATGATGAGGGAAGAGGATATGAGTGGTCCTTAGAAAGGAAAGGAAGGGCAAGGCCTCTCTGCCATTGCCAAGGTTAATCAGCCAGGGAGTGAGCTGCCTGTCAAAGGAGAATGCAGTCCATGGCCTTTTCACGTGCGGGGGGTCCTTGTGAGGTCCACGGACACCAGGCCAGGCAGGAGCCACACCATATGGCAGCTAGTGCCAATCCAGGGACCTGGGCCCAAGCCAGTGCCTGCAGAGGTGCTGGGCGCATATGGCAAAGGGACCCCCCAGCTGTATTATCTTAATGACCCTAACTGGCCAAAAACCCGTGACAGGCCATGAAGACGGACAAACGGTCCTATATGATGGCATTCAGCTCAGAGCTGGACTTGCTGCTTAACTAGCTTTTCAGTGATAATTTCATAACTCAAGAGAAATACTCACATATTCATCCAGGATAAGGTAGGAGTCTTTCATCTGCAAAGAAGGAATTGCATACAAATTTAGTCCTAAGCATATTTTTCAGTGTGTATTTTCAACTGTCTATAATAAAATGTGCATTTGGGCTTTGCAATTCTGGGTTCGATATTTCTTATCTCATTTGAGTGGCTTTTGGTGTGACCCTCATAAGGGGAGGGACTGTGTGTGTCCCTTCAGAGCCCCGCAGGTTCAGCAGGCCTGGATGATCTGCATCCAACGGAAAGGTCAAGAGAAGGAGCCACAGTGGCCCCCAGTGTTCCCTCGACTGTGGACCCTCTTTCTGATGTACCAAGCAGAGCACTCTTCAGTGCTAGCACGTGGGACTACAGGGTGGCTTCTCCCATTGATTCTGCCGCGCTAAGCTGACTGACAGTAGTGGTGCATGGTGTGTGTGGAGGGATTCCTGAGCTTCCAGCAGGTAGACAGACCTTCTGCCCCCACCAAGGGACACCTACGGCGAACGTCCCAGCCGATTCACGTGGGGGAAAGAAAACCTGGGTGGGAGCCTTTGGGGAGTTGAGATGCGCAGGTGGGTGAAGAGCTCTTCATACAAGGATGGAGACCGAGAACAGTGCCGGCTTTCACTGCTTTCCTTATTTTCTTCGCCCTCACACCATGTAATTAAGATGGAGGTGGGAAGATCCCGTAAAAGAGACCCTGCGAGAGGGTTGCCTCCACTTCCTCACTGCTCCCTGAAGCCTGCCCTGCTCTCTCTCTCCATTTGGGGATTTTCTCACTCATGCTTAGTTCAATGTCACCTTTAAACTCCAGCCATCCATCAAGACCTCCAGAAGCCAAAGCATAAGGAATACATTTCTGTCCGTGGAATTCCTAACGTTATGCGAGCATCCGGGGGAGAGATTTTCTGTGTGTGTATTTTGGGGTGGCAGATGGGAGAACCTGTTTTAAAAATACTTCTTATCTTTTACAAATTGGAAGATCCAAAAAGTTATAAAATCAACCAAATTATTGGAATTTGCACTACTTCGGGGGATATGTATGGAAATGTTTTTTTTTTTTTTGCATATCAGCATTGAGTTTCAAATTGATTTTGCATGTTGGTTTTCAACTTTACTAATATCATGTGATGAGATCTTATCCTGGTAACATAACACTCTTAAATATGCTTTATTCAGTAGACATTTCACAATGCTAACGTACTAATGCACCTGTTCCTGCCCTACCTTCAGATTATTTCTATTGTTCTTAATGCTGCAGCAACAAACTTTTATATAAATATTTCTTTGCATCTTTATATAAAGATTTCTTGTGTTTTGAAGTAGAATTTAAGAATCAATATATAAGAACACTTCAAAGATTATCATAATAAATTATCAGTTCATTGTCTAGGAAATCCATGGGCATTGTCCTTCTACTAACCACATGAATCACCTCTTACTGCATCTTCGCATTTTATATTTAAATTTCCATTTTTTGAATACTGATAATATCAGAGACTGTTAAAATGTTTATTCACTCTTTGATTTTCCTTTGTAAATCATCTGTTTGTGCCCATTACCTGATTAACTTTCTCTGTTAGCAGGTTCTTTTTATATAATACTTTATTTTATATAATTTGGTGTAATTACAAAAAAAATGATGGTAGCATATTTTACTTTTAATTTTTATGATGTATGGAGCTTATAATTTTAACTTTAATGTCTCAAATTTGGCGTTCATAATTGTTTTAAAATGTTCATAACTTGCATTAATAAGGCATTTCCTCCAGAGTGCATTCCTCAGTGACTGCCTCTGGTAATTCTGAAGTCCCAGCAGAGACATGCTTTGACCAACCCTGCTTAGCCTAAGAGTGGAATTTGTCCTTTTAGGATGCATTCAATTGTGCTTACACTAGACAACTAAAGAAGTGGCAAACCATTTCTTCTACATTCTACCCAACTTCTAAAGTTTTTCCTAGAAACAGTTCAAGTGAATCATGTGATGATGTTGATAGCAAGAGAATGGCATTCAAGAGCTCCCTCCTTCTTTCACAGAAGTAGAAATGTTAAGCATATAGCAGCATGGGTTGAGATTGTACAGTGGTGATACGTGAAGTCACATCACCTCTGGGTGGCACTCTGCCTTCCCAGAGGAAGAGACTGAAGCTCACTGAAAGCCCACAGTCAGCAGGTAGCCAGGGTGGACCTGTGCTTTTCTCTCACTCCTCCCTCTCTCTGTGCTGAATCCTCTGAAACCACAATTTGTCTATATGTAAGTCCTTGGGCCAGGATTCCCTACTCTGGAATCAATCTGAAGGCAAGCAGGAAAGCCCACTGGGCTGTATACAACCTTCTGGTTGGACTCGGGCACCAAGCAGGACACTCCTTTGTGACGCTCTAAGAATTCTTCAAACTCTTCGTCGCTAATGACGAATCTTTGTGCTTCTCTCAGGGCATCTTCTCCACAGTTCTCGCCCTCAATCAGGAGGCACTGGAACACCTGAAAGGAGGAGAGCCTATGGGGCAAGGGCCGTCATCCTGCTGGCCCCAGCCCCACCCCTGTCCAAACTCCAGCTCCGAGGCCCCTGGAGCTCAGCAGTCCTGGGGAGACCTCACCCCGGGAAAGGAGAGCGGCCCTGGAATTCAGGAATATGATGTCAGAAGCACAAACATTCTTAAATTAGAAATTCCTCAAACTGCCTAGAGTATGTTTGATCTAAGTTTATGATCCAATATTTTTAGGCTAGAAAATCATTAATGTTTTTTGAAGAAAACAGGGACTATTAAAAAGCATAAAAAAATAACAACTGTCATCTTCAAACCAAGAGAAAGCTATTTTATAAATATTGTTGTTTTTGCTGATTTTTAATATATCCTAAGTACTTTTAAACCAGGTTTGCTTTTCACTTAATACATAAGGACAAATTTTTGAAGTCATTAATACAGTTTTTCATTCTTCTTTTAAGTAAATAAGTGTGTACATGACTGTGTGTGCATAGGTGTTTTTGTGAGTTTGTGTATGTGACCGTGTGTCCAAGTGTGTGTGTTAGTGTGTGTGCAGACTATGTGAGTTGAGTGTGCACACTGCATTACCCCACCCTGAGCAGTACTGTCATTTGAGCAGGGAGTCCCCAGGGAAGGCAAGCAACCTGGCAAGGTGTCCCAGGTGGCACAGGGTGACAGAGCTGAAGCAGAACCCGGGGCTAACAGGCTTTTGTGGAACAGGTTTCTCTACGGGAATTAATCAACTAATTCGAGGCTGTTTTAGTCAGTTAGGGCTAATGTCATAAAGCTCTAAAGACGGCCTCTTGGGCTGGGGACATGGCTCAGTCGGTCGCGTGCTTGCCTAGCATGCGCAAGGCCCTGGGTTCAACCCCCAGAAGAAGGTGGCCTCTGGCTCTGGGTCCTCCCTCTGGCACATGGTTGCTGAGGGCACCCCAGGAAACCAGGGAGCAAAGGGACCAAGCAGGGGCGTCAGCTTCCATCTGACAACAGCCTTTGAAGATCAGCCTCTCAGTGAGCACAGTTTTCCAGGGGGGAAAGCTCCGCCCTCTGGGAGTCAGGTCTTCAAGGGCAAAAAGGGAGGAAATTGGGCAAACGGAAGCCCAAGTAGTGGTCAAAAGAGTGGAGTAAAAGTCTGGGAGATACGAGGAGAGCCAAGCAGTGGGGGAAGTCATACACGTAGGAGAACAATGAGATGGCAGGGGAAGAGAGGAGGGACAGAGGGACAGGACAGCTGGCTCCAGAGGAGCTCTCAGCCTCAGAGGGCAGCCCCCCTTCTGCTGCCTCGGCCTCCCTCCTCCTCACAGTCCCCACTTGTCCTACCCACTGTCTTCCTTTAGCTCTCTCTCAGCTCCTTCTAGACTGGGGTGCATCAGCCTACTTACGTACTTCACCAAGAGTTCAAGTTCAATGTTGCTATTCACAATTTCTTAAATAGATTTTTTTAAACAGTATACTTACTTAAAAAAAAAAAAAAGCTTATACTTGCTTTGTTTGCATGTGGAAATGGATCAGGGGAAGAATCTTTAGATTAAAACTTGAATTTTTAAGTTTAAGTTTTTAAGTAGTCGATTGCCAGTGTCTGCATGTTGCCAGGGCTCTCTGTGCTAAGTGAGCCTCAGACTCCGAGGTGGGGCCAGTCCCAAAGCACAAGTCTTGGGATAAAGGCCTGGTGTTGCTCCCGGTGGGGAAGCCTTGACTTCTAATGCCTTCCAATAAACTCAGTGAACACTCAGTGGCATCCGGCTCTGCAGAGAGCATTGCTCCCTGTCAGTCAACTCTGGGTTTTCCAGAGACACACCCCAGCACTGACATGACCTTCATCCTCACTGCATCTCAGGAGAACATCACTCCTGGGTTCAGAGGGAGCGTGAAGTACAGCAAGCCTTGGCTGGGAGTCTAGGGAGCCGGACGAGACCGAAGACCGAGCTGGATGGCCTGGAGCTCTCCAGTGAGGCTCTTTCCAGCTTCACCGAGCTCAGCCAGGAACAGCAGCAGCACTTACCTTCCAGCGAACAGGGTTCAGGGCTTTAATCTGCTCGTTCATGTCCTCGTCCACGTTGAACCGGTTGATGACAGAGTTGATCTTGAAAGCAACTCTGTAATCGGTGCACCACTTCCTCAGCTTTTGAAGATTTTCCACGTGGTTCTTCTTTCCTTGGCCACGGCCAATAAGGACGTTGACTTCCTCATCAAAGCTGTCACAGGAAATGGCGAGAATGTCCAAGTAGTCACCTGTGGTAAAATGGTCAGCTCAATTTTTCTGTCCAAGGAACAAGCGCTACAGGTCACATCAATCTCTTCATGATACAACATATTTTGTTTACATCTGGGTTCTAACTTTTTATGTGATACTCTCCTCATAAAATTCGCTGAGATGTGAACTATACTGGTACTTGTATAGAGTATTCATTAAAAAACCACACATGGGCCTGGGTGCAGTGATGTACACCTATAATCCAAGCAACTTGGGGGGCCAAGGCAGGAGGATTACAAGCGTCAGGCCAGCCTCAGTAGCTTAGCAGGACACTTTTGCAAAATTGAAACAAGAAAGACTAGGGATATCGTGTTCCAGGTTCAACCCCCGGTACCTCCCTACCCACAAAGACTATACACATAATTAATGATGGATATACATATTTGATCATTCTAAAACCCTACTCCCCTACTTGCATGAGCTCCAATTAATATGCTTAAGATTTTTCATTTATTTCTTTATAGAAATCATATAATTTATGAAGCAAGCCGATAGATATTTTGGATGCTTCCACACTTAGCTATGAGAATTATAGATTTGCTTTTCTTTTTCTACCACACAAATACAATTGCTTTGTATAAGAGGGAGCATGAAGCACAGCAATTTTTTGGCCAAGTTCACCAGCTTCTTCCTGACATATTTTGTACATTTGATTCACCATCTAAATATCCACAGAGACTCCATGTGGTGTCAGGTACAACCATATTAGATGCTGAGCAAACCCAGATAAAGGGAGGCCGAAGCGAGGGTGTCAGGGCCCCTCCCCGTAGAGCAGCATATTGAGAGCTCAGATAGTGGGTCGTTCGGAACCCAGAACACGCTGAGTGTGATTCTGGCATTGAGCTCTCCTCCACTGGGTTCCATGACAGCCTTTTCTACCCTCTCACTCTTCTGCCCCTGCCTCTGCCTGGGCTGCTCCTGCTCTTCTGGCCTGTGGAGGGCAGGCCTTCTCTGGGCCTGGGCTTCCTCACAGGGGGTTAGACCTGCACTTCCAAGTTACTTCCCAAAGATGGCACCTTTTTCTTAAATTTGCCTTTGCTTTATGGAAACCAAATGTTCCATTGCTCCTTCAACAGCAATTCTCTATATTACACACAAAAAGAGTCATTTTAGCTCCTATTTTAAGGCTCATTTTGTGTTACCCAGATGTAACAAGCAATTAGCACACGTACGAGCCAGAAACACTCTTTAACGCAACTCTAAATGTCCTACAATTTGATATTGAGTAAATTTGTAATGGGATATCATACTGGAACAAGGCAACTTACTGAGCATGTGGTCTCTAACCATCCAAAAAAAAAATTGAAAACTAAACACACAAAGCCCTGTCGGTTCTATGCAGGCAGCCTCTTCTGGTTGGCTCCCAAATGGGCTTCAGCTGTGCTCTGCCACCCTTCCAACTTCTGCTGATTGCTGTGATATCCCTCCCTCTAGTTCTCAGCTTCTCTGGTCATGTCTCTTGGGAAGAGGGATTTATTAGAGTGGATCTCTGCTCAGTCCTTGCATTTTTCTAAGAGAGTCAGAAGCTGTGATGGGGTCTTTCCTATGCCTGCGTGTGTGACTGCCACAACATTCACATGTCACCAGTGGATGGTGCAAGAGCCGGAGGCCCGCAGCCTGCTGCAGCCATCTGTCAAGACTCCTCAGGACTGTTGAGCAAGATCCAGGGTCTATCTGAGTGCAGGGTTAGGCGGTCTCATAGCAGTATGTTCCCAAGTGACCTGCCCTGTGTGAAAGTCTTGGATCCTAAAGTTCCAATGAGATTTTCTGCATAGAGAATGTCCAAACAAGTCTCTGCACTTCACTGATGGACAGAAAGGACAGCCTCTGTGAGGTCAGATGGGGGTGGACTCAGAACAGTATGTTGGGTGTCTCTGGACTCAACAACACACATTTTTACACTACCCTTTGACTCTATACCTTTGCTCTCATAAGCCCTGGCTTATGAGTCCTTCCAGAAGACGGACAGACTTGGAGAGGTGGGGACCTGCGGCATAGCCCCTTCATCCACTCAGCACACAGGCCCATCCCTGGACCTCTAGATCAGAGGTGGACAATTGGAGGGGCCTGAGAGGGATACAGATACATTTTGTTGGTTCCTTGAGCATCTAAAAATATTTCAAATTATTAACTGGCAGATGGAACACAGAATGCAGATTTTTATTTATGTTTGATAATATGAGCATCTGGCAAGATTTTATATGGTGCAAAAAAAATCTATTAAAGCTTATAATTGGAGGTCCTTGGCCTCTAAGAAGAGAGCCAGTGCTGCCCAGTCCCCAGTCCTCACCCCTTCCTACTGCGACCTTGCCGGAGATGCTGGGTTCTCCGGTAAACTTCCAAGTGCCCGAGTTTCCATCCCCTTTCCCAGACACACACCCCAGGATTTGTCACTGGATACAGGAGTCCTTCTGCCCCTGCAACACTCTCCACAAGGATGGGCAGGTCCAGCCATCCTGGAGGGACAGGGCTGCCCAGGCACACACCAAGAGAAACCCTGTCAACTGGTCTCCAGTCACTGCCTCCTGGACGCCTTCCCTGTCTCTTGGGTCTGTCTGGCTCCCACAGCGCCCTTGCCTTTGTTCCTCCAAACCCAGTTCCCCCTGGTGTCACTGCTTTCAGACATTGCCTCAACTCCTCCTTGACTTCCCTCCCCTGAAACTCTGAATCCTCTCAGATGGACGCACCCGCCCTCACAGCCTTCTCCCCGCATCTTGGGATGGAAATTCAACTGGAGATTTCTGGCCAACACCCCAATAGATGGGCAATGCCAGTTTCCTTTGAATGATTTTAAAGCTCAAATGGCTCAGGAGAGAGAGAGAGAGAGAGAGAGAGAGAGAGAGAGAGAGAGACACTATAAGAATAGGTTACAATTTTCTCCCCAAATCCCAGTGCTGCCTCAGTGCCAGGCAGTGTTCCATGGACATTATCCACGGGCAAGACTTAATGATAAGCCTTCTCTGCCATGTTAGGACCTGGTGGCTCTTAATCCTGGCTGTGCAGAGGAAGTTCTTACAGCACCAGAAATCAGCCAGTCCACACACGGTGTCTGATGTCATTAGTTCTGGGTGCGATCCAGTTCCAGCAGAGACAGTTTACTGCACAGCTGTAAAGTGTGCTAATTTTCCTCAGTGAGTGGCTAAGTGTGGGTCATAAGTCTCGATACTTGCTAAGTTTGGAAGGTACAGAAGAGTCAGGCTTTCTAACACGCTCAGTTCTCTGACTGGCCACCCTTGTTTACTGAGAGCCCTGCAGAACCAAGACGCCCATCGCACCCAGCTGGAAGGGAGATTAGAATAAGCAAGATTTGTTTTTCTTTCCTTCCACTTCCCCAGAAGGCCTGGCCTGAGGCCCAGGATGGGAGGAAACACAGGAACCAACCATATCAGCAGAGACGCCTGAAGTGGCCTCCAGGAGCGCTTACCGTAGTCCCTGAACCACTTCTCCCGGATCAGGCTGCCGTTGCTCACGATGCTCACGCTGGGCAGGAGGAGCTCTTGCTTGCAGAATTTCACCAGCTGGCCCAGGTACTCGCCCCGGTCCTGAAGAAAGGGCTCTCCGCCAGAGAAGTTTATCTTCTCCATCCCTGCCAAAGGCAGAGCGTGAGGGGGCCCCTTCACCAAATCCCACTTTGATTTTTGTTTTAATTTGTGTCTTGTGCTGCTGAGCATCTAACCCAGGGCCTCATGCAGTGTGGGGAGCACCTGAATACTGAGCTACACCCCCAACCCCATCCACTTTTGTTTTAGTGCAAAGGTAATATTTTCTCCATGTTAAAAAAAATGAAATGAAAATTTCTCATTATCCTCTCCTTTCTTAATTTGTGTTCCTAACACCAACCCCACCTCATCAGAATAACCATGCATTTAATTCAGGGTATAAACAGGGGGAAGAAAATCACTTGAAGATTTTGTTTTTGCTTTGTTTTCCCCTCCTTTAAGCAGATGCCCTTGGATGTTGGGAGTTCTTTACATAGAGGAGCTGACTTGGTTAGAAGCCAATGGGTGCAATGGCGCAACCTGGAGTCTGCAAAGCAGAAACCACCTCCTGAGACATGGGTAGAGCAGGCTGGGAAACAGCTCAACATGCCCCTGACACCCAGGCTCAGAAACTGGTTGTAGTTAGACCTGTGAGAGGGCTAGCTGAGGAGGGAAGGTAAAATATTATATTTTAGTAAGATGTCTACTTCCAGGGAGAGCAGAGTCAATGAGATGAATGACAAGAATCCTGATGAGGAATGGCAAGAACTTGAGCTAGGTCACTCTGAGAAGGACAAGGTGATGGGTCTTTACTTGCAAGATCAGCTGCAGATAACCAGCCGACAAGGTGGAGCATAGCAGGTCAGGGCCTGTCAAGTGCCGGTCATATGATCTCGTCCCCATAAAGCACAGAATCAGCAGCACCAACCAGGGACACCCCCTGTGGGGAGCGTGCTGGCTGCGGTCATTCTGCACCTAGGATTCTGCTTTGCGAATCCACCTGCTGTGCACTTAGGCTGTGTGTGACTTGGGGCTTGTCTGCAAACATTCCATTAGAATGTTCAGAAGAAGACTTAGCAAAGTAGCCAGCGCAGGGGGTGTTCTAGGAAGGACAGGAGGGAGAAGAGCAGGCTTGGAGTGGGAGACGTGGCGCTCGGACTGCACTGCTGAGGCTGCTCTGAGGTGCTGGAACCTTATAAAGGTGTGGATATCCAGTAAGCGCGCTCAAGATAAGGCTTCCCACATGTGCTAGAAGTAATTGTTATACGTTTCCTATTAAGAGCACATACACAATCCCAGATAGAAGGCTCAGATGTTGCTGTTCTACCATCCCCTATTTCGTGTTTGTTTTCAACTTTCCTCATTAAATGTTTCTGGAGAAAAACGAATTCCTTAGTGCCTTGGACAAACTCTGAAAGTAGCATCACCCTCCCGACCTCCATCTAAATGCTGGGGGGAAATGGGCCTGCCGATGGCGCATGGCACAGACCTCGGCTGACGGGAGGGTGGGTGTGCCCACCAACCACCTGGCCAGGGCACCTCGGGGCGCAGGAAGACCAGGCATCTGCCCGCAGTCCGGCCCTTGCACCTGGGATGGTGTGTCTGTGGTGGCTGGGAGCCCTCTCGCCAGGGTGGCTGCCCCCGGCCGGATTGGCCCCCTGGGGTGGATGGAGCATCTTGACTTCTTTCTGGGCCTGGGACTCACCGGCTTCCTTGAGCAGGAGCAGCCCCCTCTTGGCCTCCTCCAGGGGCAGCACGAAGGACGTCTTGGCCGTGTGGAAGCAGAAGCCACACCTGTAGTTGCACTGGCGCGTGAAGTGGTAGTTGACGCTCGTGGGGGTGATGGGCAGGTCGCCGTCTACCCCTTCCTCCTGGCTCCCCTCAGCTCTCTCTCCGACCTGCTGCTGTCCCTTCCCTGTACCTGGCCACCAGAAGGCTGCCCTCAGCCAGTACAGCAGTGGGGCCAGGCCCCTCCAGAGCGAGTGGAGCAGGGGCTGCCTGAAGGCGCCCAGCAGGCGCGCAGCCAGAGCGGAGGGCAGCAGCATCCTCATGGTGGCCACGGAGTGTGGGAGGCCACGGCTCGGTTATATGAAGGTGGAAAGGGCCCGCCTCTGAGCATCCTGTCACAGCAGAGGGACACGCCCCCTCTGACTAACTCCCAGCTGAGTTAGTTTCGATTTTCCTCTTCATGAAAAGGAAAGTTGGACCCGGGCCAAGACCCAGGCTGCGGTCAGCAGGCTGCCTTCCCACCTCACCCTGTGCTGAGCACCTGAGCAGGTGCTTCAGAGACGTGGTGCCCATCAGTCGTGTCTCTGTGCCCCCAAGACACCCAGCTACCTCTGTATGCTGTGCCGCTCCCACTCAGCTGAGCAGCCTTAACCTAAAGGGAGGGGACTGGAAATGCTCCAGATTGGGGACTTGTTTGAATTGGGGAGTATTTGCATATACCTAGTGAGATATTTTGAGGATGTGACCCAAGTCTCATTATGAAATTCATCCATGTTTCTATGCGCCTTGCGCACATCCCCAGAGATGGGCTTACACAACATTTAAACAGCTTTGTGCTAGAAATACATCTTCAGGAGGCAAACTCTCCACTTGTGGAGTCTTGTCAGTGCTGGGTTTCCAGTGAAGTGCATTTTGGATTTGGATTTTCAGATGCTTAGACAGTATAACTGTGTGACGATGACAGCCTTCAGAGGTAGGTGCTCAGGGAAAGTATGTTATGATAGTCAAAGAGAACTACCTTAAGACCCCCTGCTGGGCATTTCTCCAAAGGAAGGGAAATTAGGGCATGGAAGAGACATCGTCACATCCATGCTCACTGTGGCATTGTCCGTGACAGCCAAGATCTGGAGGCAAATGAAGGGTCCATCTGCAGATGAAGGGGTGGGGACACAGAGTACCCACACACAATGGAATCCTACGACTCTGCCTTCCAAAAGAAGAATAACTGCATGGATGAACCTGGAGGACATGACGGTAAGTGAAATAAGCCAGCAAAGAAAGACACATGCTGCATGAGCTCTCTGATGTGTGGAATGTAAGTATTTACACTCCCAGAAGCAGAAAGTAGAAGGGTGGTTCCCAGGGATAGAGGAGTAGAGGCAATGAGAAGATGAAGGTCAGAGGATGCAAGACGCTAGTTAGAAAGGAGGAGGGAGTTCAAGAGATCCAGTGCACAACACGAGGACCCAGCTCCTGGCCATGTGTCATTACTGTTGAAAGCACATAATGAAAAGACCACTTGATCAGGGGAGGATGGCTCTGCAGGGACTTCAGTCACCCAACCTACTTGTTGTGACAGGGTTAACATGTAGACATGTGTTCCTGAACTTTTAAGCTATTTCTAATAGACATTCCGAGCTAGGAAAATAGGATGTTTTTCTAACCTGCTTCCTAATTGGGGAAAATCACTGTGGCTTGTAATTTCTTTGTTTTTATAGTTTTCTCAGGAAGAATTGTGATCACCCTTCTTTTTATGATCAGGGTGATGTTGATCATGTGTCTTCAAGTGTTCCTCAGCTGAGCAAAGTTGGAACAGGCCAGTGGCTGGGCTTCAGGAGCCAGCTGTGTAGCACTGTCATCTGCTCGACCACACAATCACACACACTGCACACATGTCGACACGTCTCTGCCAAGGTGTAGATGCTACCTAATGCTCCTCCGTCGGAATACCCCTGAGAACTGGACGTGCTCTGTTAGGGTTAGCTATTGTTTGTCTGAATGGAAATAGAATCAGGTCATTTTCCTGAACATAGAAACTGAAAGCAAATTCTGCAAAACAAGAAGCACGTGTTTAACGATTGCCAATTATGCAACCACGGTTGTGATCCAAGACTTTGAAATCGGGGCAAAAGCTATTTGAAACTTTTACACCATGGTCTGGCTCAATTGAGAAAGGCATTTTGCTAGATTACATATGTACGAAGAAATGAAAATCAGATCAATTATAGTTATAATACAGAGGATAAAACACAAGCTTTTTGAAACAAAACCTGTTAAAGAACTGAATCCCTACCTCAGCCAATATCACAAAATTTTGAGTAAATTTCTTAACTTGCCTGATCTTGTTGGTCATCTGGGAGAAAAGAATGTCTAACTCACACAGGCATTTTAAAGATTAAGTGACATAATGTCGACATAACCCAGTGGATTACTCATCTACTGTGATAAGGATTTGGAATGCCATTCCTGCACCTGTCTTGTGGTGCACATACGCAGGCCCCTATGCTGGGCCTGACCGACCACTCAATGGAATCCAGGAGTGGAATCCGTTGCTAAGACACATGAGTGTTCCCTGGTAGTGCAGACCTCCAGTTTTCCAAAGTGATCAGCTATCAGAAGCGTTCAAGGGTTCTGTTGCTCCACATCTTGCTGACTGCTATCATTGCTAAATTGTTTTGTTTTGTTTAATTTCAGTCATGGAGATGCTGTGATGACTCAAGGGAGTTTTAGTTTCCAGTTTCCTGATGACTGATGTTGTTAAGCATCCTTTTATATATTTGTTAAGCCAGTTGGATGCTCTCTTTTTTGTGATGCGCCTGTTCAAATTCCTTAGCCCCTAAATGAATGGGGTGCACATCATCAATCCTGATATTTGTATAAGATGATCCTGAAAAGTTGGTACGGCAAGGTTTGTTGCTTATCCTGTGCACCCAGAATCTCCAACCATTAACAGAAAGACCCTCTGG